>NC_034595.1:99852783-99966011 GCF_900095145.1 Mus pahari | reverse complement strand
GAAGAGCAGTCGGTGCTCTTAACTGCTGAGCCATCTCTCCAGCCCCCTCACATTGTATTTTTAAATGTTTGTGTATTGCGTAATGTTCAGATCACAGTAACTCCTCTGTCCCCTCTTTATAGTGAAAGCATTCAATGTCATCTCTTCCACCTTGAGAAAATACAGTGTGTCATCCTTACCTGTGATGGGCAACTGTGCTTGCTCCTGGCACTTCTTGCGCTGTCTGGCTGAAACTAAGAACCTTGATCAGTATACAGGTCTTGTGTCCTGACTATCCTTTTTACTTTTCCTCTTTTGGGGGAATTTGTTCTAAGACTTTGCTGTTGAAGATGTGCTGTGTCAGGCTCTCCAGGGTGTTCCCTCACCCTGGAGTGCTGTGGCAAGCCCCATACAGGGTTGGGTGCGAGTGAGGATAGGTGAGTCACTCCTCCTGTCACTCTGTGAGGTGACCTCAGTATGTAGCCTTGGCTGGAACTTGCTGTGCAGACCAGGCTGGCATCAACTGTCACCTGTCTCTACCTCCCTAGTATAGGGATTAAAGTCACCATGGCTGGCTTCTGTGGGGTTTTTGTTCATGTGTTTGTTTTTTCTTCATCTGTAAATAAAAAGGAGGGATGGAGGAAGGGAGAGAGAATGGGATAGACACCCCCACCAGAACTTCAAGGGGTTTTTTTGTTTTTTTTTTTTTTTGGGGGGGGGGGTTTTGTTTTGTTGTTTTCCTGTTCTCCTGAAGTTGCTATTGTTCAAAAGGCAAACAAGGGAGTGGAGAGAGATGGCTCCGTGGTCCAGAGCTCTGACTGCTCTTCCAGAGGACCCAGGTTTAATTTCCTGAGCAGATAGTACGGCTTGAACATTGTGTAAGTCCATTTTGGGATCCCCCGGTGCCTTTTGCTGGGCTCTATGTATACTGTGTGCACGTGGTATAAACATACTTCCAGGCAAAACCCTTGCACATATAAAATAAAAAGCAGACTTACAAAGGCACACGAGGAGCTGGAAGCTCTGGCTCAGAGGTTCAGAGCACTGGCCATTCTTATGAAGGGCCTTAGATGAGATGACTCTCACGCGTCTGTACCTCCAGGTCCAGTGGTTCCCAGGCCCTCCTCTGTAACCTCTGCAGAACATACATATGGCACACATGTACACTCTCAGGTAAAACACCCATGCATATAAAATAAATAAGTCTATTTTTTTTTTTAAAGCAAACAACTGGCACAGTCTCTTCTGACTGGGTAAGTGTAAGTGTTGCTAACGTGTTTATTACTTGGGCTTTTCCCACACATTTATAAAAACTCACCACACCTTGGACTTGTAAATAATTGTACCT
This sequence comes from Mus pahari, assembly GCF_900095145.1. Lineage (NCBI taxonomy): Eukaryota > Metazoa > Chordata > Mammalia > Rodentia > Muridae > Mus > Mus pahari. The sequence continues at coordinate 99,964,684 of NC_034595.1, read as the reverse complement.
CCCCTGGCCTGTGAAGAGGCTGCCTCAGCCTGTTGCTAAAGCCCTCCATGTCAGAGGCCGTCCTCTGTGACAGTAGCAGTCTATAATCCTCCAGAATTGTTGGCAGACATCAAACGTAACCCTTCTTTTTGTTTTTCCTCAATATAGCCAGAGAGGGATTAACAGGAAAGTGGGGGCCCTCTCTAGACTGTACAGATCAGAAATAGACATCATGGATGCCTTCTGGAGTTTCGCTCAGTCTTTCAGATGGAGGTCTCAGTTTGTGTAACACAGAGGGCAGCTCACTTCCGTCTTGTTCAGTAGGTATACTGCTCCCCAGAGGCCCTCAGTAAATTTTATAGAAAGTTCCCTCCTTATGTGAAGGCACTAAGCCTGGTATAGCTGCTATAATTTAGGGCTCCAAGGGAGTACATCTGCCTTGTGAAATAACCTGCCAAAAGTGTACAGAAACTTTTGATCTTGGTTGATCTGCCTGTGTCATTGCACTACTGGGCTCTAGGCCCTGTGACCCCAGCCTGTCTGCTTTGAAATTAAAGCCCCGATTTGCATTTAGTTCACGCTGCAATGGTCCTCTTGTGTTCTGTGTTGGTAGAGACTTCGAGCTTGTCTGCTGATGTTCTAATGTCTGAGAGCGCCACACCTGGTTGTGGCTGAGTGTTCATAGCTCCTCTGTCTCCTCGAGGACCCTCTTCCTTGACACAGGGAAAGCAGTCCCATCTTGTCTCCTGCCAGGTCTCGGACTCAGTAAGCCGGCAGTGTGAACTACGTGGTGCACTGGCTTCTTACTTGGTGATTTACTGGGAGAGGCGCCTGCCAGGAGACCAGGGTCCTCACGCCTTTGCTTGGTTTTCTTGTACATTTGATATATTTAATGGATATATTGTCGTTATGGGTCACTGGGATAAGGAAGGGATTGGTGCGAGTTTTAATGCAAGGTCTGAGCGCTTTGCGCTGAGATGAGAATTGCAATCGTGGTGGGTAAATATCTTTCTTTCCCTGGGTGGCAGGAGGCAGTGTTTTGCTGTCTTGGAACAGTTTTCAGAAGGATACTGAGAAAGCATCAGTTTCAAGGCATCAGCAGCAACTTTTCCTTCAGTTGTACAGATGCCTGCCATGTGAGGAGAGGAGAAAGTCTCTTATCCCATTCTTGAAGTTACACATTAATATCAAGATCCGGAAAGCCAGCCCACCTCCAGCTCAATTTACATAAAAACTTTCATTCAGACTAGTGATATTTAGAACTGTTTTTCTAAAAAACTGGTTCTTGCTGCTTGGGGAATAGTTATCAGCAGAGAAGGAAGCTTCGGCTTATTTGCTTAATATTTTAACCTAGCGGATTAGACAGGTTGGGGAGCTGGGGGAGGGGATAAGAGAGTGGGTGGGGCGGCCCCATAAACAAGGTGATATATAATATTTTTTTTGTTCTCCTTTTAAATAAATACCGATCAGCTTTATGTTCAGAGACAATAGGAGCCGTTGGCTTAAATTTGCAGTTTACTGTATTTATGGCTGTAATATCAAGGTGCTGCCGTCGTAATTTCATGCCCCAATGAGAAGAGCAAGGTCGAAGCAAATGCTTCCATCGGCATCTGCTAGCACACTAACTCATAAACAAGGCCCGGCTGGATCAGGTGGCACGGAATAATACAGGCTAATGAAATACAGCACAGCTTTCCATTACTGTTAGTTTTTACAGTGTCGTCATTACGTGTAATTTATGTTTAAAAAATTCAATTTTATACAAGGCACTGGGAAATAGGGGTCCACAGGTCATCCAACGACTTTTAGAGGCTCCAAGAGTCCTTATTGTACTCTATACTGTTCCAACAAAATGTTAATAAAATAAGAATACTTTTTCCCTTTCCCCTCCCTGAGCCCATTCTGAGGGAGTTGATTTTTCTTTTAATTTGGGGAATATCTTTAGCCAGCTGTCTTCCTGCCTCATCTCCTCCTGGAATGTGCCAGGCAGATAACTAGTTGTGTTCTGAGAGAGGTGACCCTGCTCAGTCTCAGCGTCTCAGTTGACTCGGAAATGGAGGGGCTGTGGACGGAGGAAGATGATCTGAGTTCTGGGCCCTTCGCTGCTGCCCTTGGATGTGCACCCCCCTCCATGTCCTTCTTCTTCTCTACAGTTTGATTATAAAGCCTGGTCCGGACTGGAAGGTACGGCTGGGGTTCATTGCCTAGCATATTTTCAAACTACTCCTAGCCCTTCTGTCTTGGTCGCTTGCCCCGCACAATGCAGAGAACACTGCTGTCATCTTTCAGGTTTCTGTTTCACCTCTAGAGTCAAACCCAGAGCTGTGCCCAACAGGCACTGCAGTAAGTGTGGAGTTGCTTGATCTGAGAAGTTGTGCAGCCAGACCCACAGGAAACCGTCAGCCTGCCGGGAAAGGACATGGGTACCATGATCATACACACGCACACACACACGCATACACACACACACGCACACACACACACACACGCACACACACACGCGCACACATGCACACACACGCGCGCACACACGCGCACACACATGCACACACACACATACATGCACACACACACACACACATCTTTGGCTCTTGTTTGCTTTCTAATAGAAACCTTTAGGAAAAGAAAGCAGACTGTTTATCTGCTAGGAGATAAAAATAGGCAGGTGGGACTGTCCTGAGCCCAGTTCAGATGGCGTCACTGCAAAGGTTCTTTTAAATGCAGCCCTCTAGGGAGAAGAAATCTCCACAGGGGCAGCAGTGGTAACTGCCTGATGTTGGGAATAGTTTGGAGTGAACCAAGGGGACAGGAAAGGTGCTGGGGACCTTGGAGGGCTTGCTGGGGACCTTGGTAACTGGACGATATTTCAACAACGCCAGAGTGATAAGCGTGGTGCGTCCTCACCCTCGCCTCACCCCAGACATTCCTCACAGAGCAGTGCCGTGCTTCCCTGAGAGTTCTCAGTCAGACAGCAGTGGACACTATTTACAGAGCTAAGTGGAGGAAGACCAGGTCGGGGGTCAGTCACTTCTCTCTGGCCACTGCTCTTCCTCCTAAACAATGCTCTTGTTCTTTCCCTGAGAGAGTGAGTGGGCAGGACTTCCTTAGACTTATTCTTTACTAGTAGTAGATGGGCGGGTGGGAACTCTAGAAGGATCACCCATGGTGGAAGGGAAATTGCTGGAAGAAGATTAAAATGCCAAGTCCTAGTGGTGTCAGATAGCAACAGTCGACCCTTCAGCTAAGAGGAAAATGTAACCTTATCAGAATGAGCTAACTCTTCCAAAGGCAGATAGGGAGGGAGCAGAAGGCTTGCTTGCCTCCTGCTCTGCTCCCTGTTCTGCCCAGCCATTGCTCAGTCCCTTTGCGATTAGATTATTCCTCACAGATAGCAATCAACTGGAAGGAAGTGTGTGTGTCTAATTTGCATGAGATTATTTAAAACAACAACAACAAAAAAGGTCTACATTAGTCAGGGTGATGGTAAACACTGCAGAGAGATGCCTTTATAATATAGCCTGTGCCTTCCTTGGCTTTCAGAGCCAAATATAATTCACTTACAATTGGCAGTTTCCTTTATTATTCCTTTTAACCTTTTGGATTCTGCAAGGTCTCAATCAAAGATCTGCATTGTTTATCTTGCGGGCTGGGTAGGAAAGACGGGGGTAGGACATCTGGATGTTTATGCATGGGTCCTGTGGCAACAGTTTATCACAGAGGTAGGGTCCTCTCTGGACCAGGAGCCAGTGGCTGGGTAGATGAGTCTTGATCCAGAGAGAAGTGACTGACCCCGACTTGGTCTTCCTCCACTTAGCTCTGTAAATAGTGTCCACTGCTGTCTGACTGAGAACTCTCAGGGAAGCACGGCACTGCTCTGTGAGGAATGTCTGGGGTGAGGCGAAGGTGAGGACGCACCATGCTTATCACTCTGGCGTTGTTGAAATATCGTCCAGTTACCATTTGTAGGTCCGACCCAGGTTGTCTGTAGCCCATGTTTCTATATCCACAGGAACTAGCATTGGCTCTTATCCACAGCTGGGGTCCAGGGTGCCATGGGAGAAAGGAGTTTAGTCCTCCTCTAAACCTTGACAGACATGAGAGTGAAGTTGCTGTCTGATGCTTGTAACTCTGGTTGCCTCTGTTCTCCAAGACAAGTTGGATCTAGACAGCCTTCACCCCCACCTTAGGAAATGGTTAGGGTAACACTCCAAAATTATGTGTTCTCCCCCCTTCTTTCTTAAGAAAAATGACTCATTTATTGAAATCAAATCAAGCCCCTGACTTTTTTGGAGAACTAGGTATATTGGACTTCCAGCCAGTGTAGAGTTATAGCACCAAATGAAAAGAAAGAGCCCAGAAGGAAGTGCCGATGGCATTGGAACCATCACCTCACTGGTGGCCTCGGCTGAGGGAATGCATGCTGGGTTTTATTAGAATAGTCTTGGTAAAAGCACGGGGCAGAGGGCAGAACAGCCGGCACAAGGTCCTGTTCCTTTAACCAGCGCCAGCTCGCGAGGCCGAGGCACAGCCTGTAACTTGCTGTATATTTCCCCAGCGTTAAGCATTATCGTACTTGTTTATATTTGAAAGAGCCAGAAGGGAAATGAGAATGCAACTGAATGCTCCTTTTGGGAGAATTATCCTCATTTGCAGCCAGCAGCTGACAAGGCACATGATCCACCAGGTTTAGAGAATCCCGTGGTGTACCAGTGACCAGCAGCCTGTGCTGACGTCGCAGATGCTGCTTCCTATCCTCTGCAGTGGACTGGGAAAAGCACCGTCCTCCTTCCTGGCTTGGAGAGGAGTGCCCCTTCCTATTTAGGAAGAGCCATCAGCAGTGACTGACAAGCGACCGAGCCCAAGAGGCACAGGCTCTAGGGAGCTGTGTCCTCAGTTTTACCTGGCCCATCTGTCTGCCCTACTCCTTCTCTGGGGAGAAGAAACGACGAGAAGTGCAGCCCATTTGGGGCAAGCTGTGCAAGAAGTGGGGATGCCCTTGTCCCGAGTAGCCTGGGATGCTCTGTTGCTCTATCGCCTGCCCTCCCTCCCTCTGGCTGGGTGAATGCTGACCCACGACCCAGGGCAGGCAGGGCTTGCTTGCTTCTTTCTGTCTGGCTCCTGTGTGTGAAGAGGAAGTGCTGCTCCTTGTGAAAGGAGAGAGGTGAAGGGCCATTTTGCATAGTTGAGGCACTCCCTTGACCATTTGCAGTGGGGCATGAAAAGTCTGAGGGATGGCTAGCGTCGACTCAGGCCAATATGGTACAGGGCCGAGCTGTGCTCTAAAGCATTAATGTACACCATGTATTAGCCCCCAGGCACAGAGTGCGAGGCCCCACACTTTGAAGATGCTGATCCTCAGAACTGCCTTGTACTTCATCCACCCCCAGGGGCAAGTATACTGTGCTGTGGGCCTCTAATGGAGAGCTGCCGCCCAGATGTGGAAAAGCTCTTGGCCTCGGTTTAAAAGCTCTGTGTGTGGCTCTACTGGATATTGGGATTCCCGGAACAGCCTGGACCAGCTTGAGTTGTCTTCTGCATGCTAGCAGTGACCTCTCACCTGCTTTCACCCTCAGCAGTAGATCTCTTTGTATACATCATTACTTCCCGAGTGGGCCCTGTAGGAATCTTGTTGCAAACCTGGGCTCTACACTTCAGTCCTACGGAGCCCTCCTCCTTTACCATCGGTCACCCAGTCGGCCTCAGGCCCTCTGAACACCTCTCTGCTCCCAGCTTGCTAGGTTAGGAGCCTGGACTTTCACTGGCTCTCCCTTCCTGCTTGGCAAATCCTTTCCACATGCTATAACCACTGCAGATGGCGCCCTGTGATTTCCTGATGCCCTGTGTGCAGTGTAGTTTAGAGCGGCAGAGGATTAAAAAGGGAGGTGGGGTGGGGTGGGGGGAACTAGCCAAAGGCGATCCAGGCAGCCTGGGATAGGCTGGAGCAATAGTCATCCAAAAGCGTGGGCCTGGTCTCATTTTGATCTGTTTTCTTGTTTTATTTTCTTCTTTACATTCTATATCCCATTCATACTAATCACAGTCAGTCCTGATTTTTCTTTTTATTTCTGCATTTGTCATAAAATAAAGCAAATTATTCCCGTCTTCGGAAACGATCTAGACTAATTAGTCGTCTCACCCAATAATTAGTTTTTTGTTTCCCTGTCTGTTTTCGTGCATTATTGTTAGTTTTTTCCCCTCTTTTTTTAACACCATTACAGATTAAAATGAGCCACATTTGCAGTTGATGGTATCTGTTTTCGGGGGAAGAATGGAGAATTGCAGTACGGAGCGACTTCAAAAGCAGCAATAAACTCAAGGATAAATTAAGGAAATTGAATGAGCCACATTTGGAAGCAGTGTTGAGGCTAATATTCTGTCGCTTAAGGTTAAATTGCGACGGAGAGAGGTTCCCAAGAATCCGAAATCGAGGAGGCAGCACACTCAAATGCAAGGCGCTCTGTGGCCGTCAGGGCCTGCTTGCAAAGGAAGATTTTGCTGGGGGTGGTCGCTGGCAAGAGATACTCACGAGAGTCCTCTGCTCTTCTCTCTAGGGCTGACAGACGAAGAGATTGACCTGGCTTTCCAGCAGTCGGGCACTGCTGCCGACGAGCCTTCACCCCTGGGCCCAGCTGCCCCAGTGGTTCCTGTCCAGCCCCCTCACCTCACTCCGCAGCCGTACAGTAAGTCACCTGTTCCAAGTCCTGCTTACCCCGCCCTGCTGGGAGTCAGGACACTGGCTAAGGGCGGTGCTCCAAAGCTCCCTCCCACCTTAGCTCAGCAAACTGGGGTAACTTGGGTTTTCCACTTGATGCAAAAAGCTCTTAAGTTTTTGTAGGAATAAAAACATGGCACACTCAAACTCATCTAGACACGGATTTAAGTGTGTGCTAAAGGTTTCAGGGGAGCAGGAGCCAGCCGATTGTGTTGCCTCAGACACTGCTCACACAGGTGCTCGGCTCTGCTCCTTCCATCTTCTCCCTGTGGTACTGAGCTTTGGCTTCCGAGCCCACACGTGGGGTGTGAGTGGGCTCCCCTTTGCCCATGGAGGTAACCTGACTACTCAGATTCGGGCCAACCGTGGCTCCCTTGTCCTGACTGCACGGTGTATATTCATGGAGTGACAGATTCTAAGGGAATTTCAGATTAAATACAAAGGTGCCTTAATGATCACATGGACTCCTGATGCTAGGGAGTTTGTTGTTTTAAATGGAGGTTGCTGTGGTAACAGACACAGTGCGATGCAGCCATCCAGACAAGACCATCACCTCTTCTGCAAGTCACCTGGAGAGTTTGAAAAGCTAGAAGTATCCCCAAAGCTTATGGGAGATAGCTTACATTGGTTTCTTTTTATATAACTCAGCACAGGCCCTATTGTCTTTCAAAATTTTTTTTTTTAAATTGTCTTCATTTTACTTGTCTAGAAGTGTTAGTTTTTTCCAAAAGGTGATTGAAAAGGGAGTTCAAGGCCAGATATTAAAGAGTGTATTTAAAAATGGTGGGTTCTGAACTCTTCTTCCTTCTCCTCTTATCAGTGTTTTGAGCAGGCTTGCCTGCATCTGGGCTGGCGGTCCCTCCTCAGCAGCTGGCATGGTCTGCTCTCCTGTGGTCAGCTGGAGGGGACTAGGCGGAGGCTGGGCGTCATCGTCGTAGCAAGAGAGCCATTTTGCTTTCTGGATAAGCCGAGTGACAAAGTCAGAGCACACACACACGTTCTGTCCCTCTGGCCTGGGCAACTGGCTCAAGACCTTTGAGACCCCAGGAGCAGGCTTCTGCTGTTGGTGAGCAAGGGCCTCATTTCTCTTTCCCAGCCCAAACCCTATCAATCTGTTGTATAGACTTCGGGCTATAAACATACTTTTTAACCAAAGGCTAAGTAAGTGTCCACACTTTCCTGAGTTGTCCCTGAGCCCAGCCGTGTAATGGGATTTGTTGAGGACAGGCAGTGGCAGCTGGGTGCAGAATTTCTAAGATGCACATCTGCTCTGCTCCAGCTGTTTCCTCCCATGGCTTAATACCACACAGGTCTCTCCGTTGCTTGAAAATTTCCTGCTGGGAACAAATTGTTCTGGTTGGTCACAGAGTTGGCATCCAGCATCCCATGCTTGCCTGCCTTCTGCAAGTGCAGAGTTAGCTGATGGCTTCTCGAGTGGGGCGAGGCCGAAGCCTCCTTCAGGGTTGCAGGCTGAGACTCAGTCTGCAGCCTCCTTCAACAATGGCACACGTCTACTCAGAGATGGGCTTCCTCCTGATTTGACACCAGCGCAGAAAGAGTGGCAGTGACAGTTTCTGATGCTGGCGTTTTCAGTTGTCACCACGGAGCCTCATGCTTTGCTAGTGTTACACAGCTCCATTCAGCTCCTGAGTGACTCTGCTCTTCACTTCCGTACTTTTGCCAAGAGGTGTCAAAACTGCTCCAAAAAAGGGGGGGGGGGACTTGATTTTGATTAATATAGAGAAACAAGACTTTGCCTGACTGATAATAAAACTGATAAATGACATTTGAATTACTTGTAGCGGTAATTTATTACATAAAATATCTTTTATTTGACATGCGATTAGTTGCTGGAAGCATCACTCAATCTGACTAGTTTAAACATGCTCTAAAATGAACCCCAGTAAAAACCAGGGCTGTCGGCTGCTGGCGTTATGAAATATACTAATCCTGGAGTGAGGAAAAAAATCTGACTTTAAATATTTAAATGATTAATTGGGTTTATATATTTTTTTTACCTCTCTAACCCCCTTAATTACAACCAAACTCAGGGGAGTTTCTGAACTAGGTGTGCAATCTGCATGCTTATCACCGAGGCATTGTCTGCGTCTGGGAGGGATTTATGGCCTCTGTTCACATGTGTTTCTGCTGATTCTGTGCCTAGAACCACTGTAGTCCTTTCCTTCCCATTTCTCAGCTGTTCTGAGCCCAAGTCTAGAAGATGGGCTTCCCTCGGGCGAGCCCCAAGTGCCTCCGAGTCAGCTTAGTCTCTCTTAGAAGCACCTGGAGAAGCTGGCCTGTGTAGACCTTTGTTTCCCAACCACCCTAGCTTGGTGGCCCTGCAGCTGCTGGATGCCTCCTTTGCTATCTCTGCTCTCTGGTGAGTGGACTTGACCTTGAAGTGTTAGTGATGCAGAGAATGCCAGAATGGTACTTGTTCAGCTCAGTCTAAGCACCCACTGGAAGCTCAACTCGGTACTATATGAGAGTTTTACAAGCTCTTAAGAAAAAGAGAATAATATCAGACATTGTGATTTAATGCCAAAATTAATTATACTGCAAAAAAAATCTGTAAGATTACAGAAAAGAGAAAAATTAATGTGGGCTAAGGCAGTCAGGAGGCTTTGTGAGAGTGGCAGGAGGTGACACCTGAGGGGGCATGGTGTCACCTAGTGTGAGGATAAACCAGTGTTCCTCAGGCTGCAGAGAAAGTCAGGCAGAGCTCAGGGAAAGCCTGGCTAGGATCCAGGAGAAAGCTGGTACTGTTTCTACTGTTTCTCCTCTCGGCTCTGCTCTGTTTGACTTTGAGTTGGGACTTGTGTGTGTGCTCACAAGCCCTGTGAGGGAGGCTCTGGGTCTTGCTCCCTGCTGAGCTGAGGGATTTGTGATTCCTGGGGAGCTGCTTTGTCTTGTTTCCACCCAGAGAGATAAGCACCAAAGGGCTCTGAGGTCTGAGCAAGGGCTGGTGCAGCTTTTTGTGGGGCAGTATTGGGCACCAGTGTTGGTCCCTGATGAGCAGTATAGCACCTTCAGAGGCTGGCCAGGGCTCTAGCTGCCTCTTCTTAAAATAGACAGAGATACCTAGGGCAGGTGCAAAGCTTTGAATCATTTGCTTCGAAGTCCTGAGAGAAAGTTCTTCTGTTTGTTTCTGTTACAACCCTATTTAGTAATGCACAGTTATCCTGATTATCTTAACTCATTACTGAGTGACTCTGTGTCCCAGGCACTGTGCTTGACCCCTGTCAGGCACAAATAGGTCATCAAGAAGGTCCCTTAGTCCGCTTTCCGTTGCTAAAGACTTGATAAAGTCGTCTTCGAAAGAGAAGAGGGTTGTTCTGGATATGGAGTTCCAGTCGGTGATGGTTGGCCTGTTGGCTTGGGGTGTTAGGTGATGGGCACACAGCAGAGGGAAACAGAAACTGCTCCTGTCATGGCCAGAGACGAAAGGGAAGCGAGGAAGGGTCTGGATTTCCACACTACTCCACAGTGGCTTATGGTCTCCCTGTAGACTTTGAAGTTCTTACTCCCGGCCTGACCGCGCTGCGGACAGTTAAGCCAGGTTGTCAGTGCCTGGGAGGCGGGCAGGGGCAGGGAGGAGGCTGGTGCAGACGAGGGGAAAGGGAGCCCCTGAGAGCAGATGCTCCACTGACCCCACGGGCAACGGGGTCAGTGATCTGACAGGGTGGACACGAGCATGAAGACAGGGAAGCACATGACGACCTCAAGGATCTCTGGGTGATCAAGAAGCTGGAGTAGCTGAGGGGGAGGCAAAATGACAGCTACCCCTCACTGACAGAAGAGAACCACAACTTGTGATAGCCAGTCGTTTTGGAAGTTTCTTCGTTTAACGAAACTGTCCTTAGACCAATGTTAAAGTCACTTGTTTTAGAGACAGATAAGGGGGTGGATGCTTGCCTGAGCCTCTCTTGCCCTCCCTGTTGCCTTTGCTTTTCCCCAGGCTTGGCATCCACTGTCCACATCTTTGGGCATCTTTCCAGTGCTCCATTCTGACCTGTTGGAGGCGCCACGGCTCTCACATTCTCTGCTCCCTACCACGCTGCACTGAAGTGGTTGTTTCAGTGTCTTCTCTAGTAATCTGTGAGCCCTGGGGCCTTTCTACAACTCTAATGGCCTGAGGCTCTGACTTAGCAGGTGTCTAGACGTGCCAGTTGTCTGGGTGAACCGAGGCGGAGCCTTTCTTGAGAACTGAGAGGAGCAGGCTGACAACGGGGGTGGGGGGGTGGGGGGTGGGAGGGGGTGTCTGTCCAAGCCCTCCCTGCCCTCCTTTCTGTCCAGGCCCAGGAACGTGGTGTTGGCGCCGATGTGAACTCTCAGGGTCATGTTACCTGGGCCCGTGTGGGCTCCGGTGGCTAGCTGCTGTGGTATTTAGAAAGGTTCGACTGGCATATTAGGAGGGAAGAACTGATACTTTATTATCACTCTTTATAGCATCTAAATGTTAGATTCTGCTGGATGAGTCAGGCGATATCAGGCGTGTATTTTTCAGGTTGTGTTAGGTCATGTTCTCCCTTGGTTTTAGCCACTAACAGGTTGGGGAAAACTTAGCACACCCGCATTGTTGGCTTTTGCTCTCGACCACTGCTCACCTTTAAAAGACATTACACAGGCTGTGTGCCTGTGACCTTTGTGAGGGTGGTTTACATGAAGTAAAATGCACCCACTGTGATTGCACCATCTGAGTGGAGTGTGCACTTCACGTAACCATCACTGCATTGCAGAACGTTTCCAATACCCCAGAAGGTTCCCTTGTGCCCCATTTCCAGTCAGTGCACCCCCGTCCTGCCTCCAGGGCAGCCACAGCTCTGCTTTTCCTTGCTACCTGTTAGATATTTCTTTTCCTGAGCTGTGTATAAATGGAATCATATGGTATGTATGCTTAAGCGTCTGGTTGCTCTGCCCCACGTAATGCTGAGATACATCCACATTGCTGTGCATGTCAGAAGTTGTTTCATTTTGTCCCGAGCCACCCCCACCTCATGGAAGATGCATCGCTGTGCTTGGCCACTCAGCACTTGATGGACTTTGGGTTGTTTCCAGTTTTTAGCCGTTATGAATAAACCTCTTGTGAACGTTCTTGGACAAGTCTGTGTGTGCTTTCATCTCTCTCGGGCGGATGCCGAGCAGGGGAGTTGCTGGTTTGTATGTTAAGTGTAGGTTTAACCGTATCAGAAACTGTAAAGTGTTTTCCAGAGCAGTTACCCTGCATCAGCTCCCACCAGCGGTCGCAGCCTCGGCCTCAGCTGTGTTTCCGGCTGGAGGTCAGTGACATTACCATGTGGTGTACAGGGCTGACTCCTGAAGGCTGGCTTTCCCTTCCTGTAGTGCCCGGTCAGGGCAGCCCCTTCACATGCTTACTGGTCATCTGCACGGCTGTCTTGGGGCGTGTCTGTCCTGGTGTCCTGTCTCTTACTCGTCTTATTATTGGGTTAGAAGAATTCTCTGTATCCTCTGTCAGATAATGAACTACCTTCCAAGTAAATGGTGAAAGAAAGAGCCGATGCTTTGAACTTGGTGCCATCTTGGTGGGAGGAGGCCTGTTGGCCTTTCTACATTTCCCTTTGAAATGGGGAAAGGCAGCAGCGTGCCCCTCCCCCGCCCCGCCTCCTTTTACTATGGCCGTTGCCCGTCTTTTTTTTTTTTTTCTAGAAAGATGCTTAGTGGTGTTTGTTACGTATGGTGCTGGGATGAAGCCTCTGGTGTCGGTCTGTAGGTCTGCAGTCAGTTCTGAGGTCCGTTTTGTTTCCTTTCATCTTATTTATCATTAATTTTTAATATCTCTGTGTGTGTGTATGTGTGTGCGCACGCACGTACGTGCAAGCGTGTGTGTGCATGCATGTGCATGTGTGCATGTGCGGAAGTCAGAGATAACTTGTGGCAGTTGGCTGCCCTTCTGTCATGTTCTAGGGATTGAATTCTGCTCCTCAAGTTTTGGCAGCAAGCACCTTTACCTGTGGAACCGCTCACCAGCCCCCTAAACAATTTTTAGAACTATTGGAATATATTTTATATATCACAAAACTCATCCATTTCAAGGGTAGAATTCAGTGGTTTTTAGTAACTCAACTGAGAGGTGCAGTCATTGTCATGGAGGAGCTTACAGAATTCCTATGCTCTTCCTGTAGGACCCTTCAGATCCCCTCCCTCTCAGTCCTGGTTCCCATCCTTACCCCCAGGCAACTATAAGTTCACCTCTTCTGGGCATTTTAGGTAAGTGGCGTCACAGAGTGGGCCATTTCTGTGCCTGGCTTCTTCTCATTGACACCGTGGTTTTGAGGTCACCCATATTACAGTGTTCATTTCCCTCAGGGTCAGTGTTCCATTGTATGGGTGGTCCTCGGTCTTCCACCAGTTGATGGACTGTTGTTAGATGATCTCCTGGTCATGCATTTGATTTCTTGTGTAATGTGAGTTGTACATGCTAAGCAGGTACTCTACTGTTAAGCTATACCTTCGGATCCCAACTCCTGTTTTGGGTGCCGTGAATAATATTGCTGAGAACATTGATTGGTGTGTAAATCTTACATGAAAACATGCTTAGATGGTGTCTATCATGGACTTGCTGAATGCCAAGTTTCTGCTTTCTGCATCTTAATTATTTTCTTTCTAATCACTTTTCTGAAGAATAACATACATGCAGTAAGAGTCCCGGGGTTTTGTTGTTGTTGTTGTTGTTGTTTTTCAATATCCTGTTTGATAAATTATAATTCATTTATTTTGTGTAATCACAATGTAGTGTGTGTATGTATGTATGTGTGTGCATGTGTTTTCTATTCTCCTAAAAAGTGTCTTTGTGCCTTTGCCTGCATGCCTCACTCCTGTGACGTGCCAGTGTGTGCCTTGTTACCACAGCTCTGCCCTCTCACAAACCTAGTAGTTTTTGTACTTAGTGTCTTTCTTACCTGTTTTGGGGATTGAACTCAGGACATGGGGCCTGGTGGCAAGTGTCTGTCCACTGTGCCATCCTCACTGACTCCCTTATGAGAGTTTCAGGGTTCTGTTCATTTGCCATTCCACTTCTTGCTGGGATGTGGTATTCAGTCTTATGCGTAGCCATGCTAACCTGTATAACAGGGCCTCACCGCACTTGGAATGGGATGTGGTATTCAGTCTTATGTGTAGCCATGCTAACATGAGTGTAACAAGGCCTCACTGTTCTTTGAATTTCATACAGTGACTAATGATGCCAATCATATTTTCAGGTTTAAAACTTATATATATATATTTTTATGTGTATGAGTGTTTTGCTTACATGTACATCTGTGTGCCACTTGAATGTGTGGTGCTGTAGAGTCCAGAAGAGAACATGGGATCTCCTGGGACTGGGGTTACAGACTGTTGTGAGCCTCTGTGTAGGTGTTGGGAACAGAACCCTGGTCCTCTGCAGAAGTAGCCAGTACTCGGAGCTGCTGAGCCAGCCCTCCAGTCCTGCCGTCTTCAGGGTCTTACCCGTCAGTCCTATATCTTTATGAAGACTCTTGTAATCCTTTGCCTTTTCAAAAGCAGCCTTGTCCCCGCCTCAGTGAATGTCAGGCTGCCCCTGCGTTCCCGTCCCTCCTGTCTGTCCCTTCTGTCTCCCAGCCTGTGACTTGCCTGTTTACTTTTGTGATGGTGCCTTTTGTTGACATGCTTTTTGTCAATTGTTTTGCCTTTTACGGCCCCCACCTTTTATGGCTTTGCCCATCCTAAGACTCTAAGACTTCTGTGTCTCCTGTTTTCAGAAGGAATCCATATATCTATCTATGTAGTTATCGCTCTTTGTGTGTGTGGCCCGTGTAGCATTCATTTTTGCATACAGTATAAGCTCGAGACTTTATATGGATTTTCACCTGTTCCAGCACCATTGTCTCACAGGTTGCTCTTTCTTCCACAGGGATGATGATGATGATGATGATGTGTGTGTGTGTGTGTGTGTGTTTGTGTATGAGCATGTGTATGTGTGTATTATTCAATATACTAAGTACTATAAAATAAATTAATATATATGAATAAATTAATGAATGAAAGATCTTACCCTGTAATCCATTGGCTTCAAACTCCAGCTAAGCCTTGAGCCTTTCAAGGGTTAGAAATACAGGCGTGAACCACCACAACTGGCTTTTCTTTTTCTTTTTCTTCTTTTCTTTTCTTAAGGTGTCAAGGATTAGATGCAGGGCTTGGTAGCATGATAGGCATATGTCCTACCTTGAGTTATTTTTACCTCCAGCCCTGGGTTTGCTTGTTGAGACCTGGCCCCTGTGTTGCCTGAGTTGGTCTTCAGTTCCTGGACTCAGCCTGCACTGCACCTAATTTCAGAGTTCATTGTTCTTTGGCTGTGACGAGGGTGTGGATATACTACTTACTCTCTGTCCTTCGTGCCTAAAGAGGGCATTGCTGGCAACATCACGGCCCATGAAAAACAGAAAAGATCGTCTCGCTGGAAGTACATGTGACGCCAAGCCTGGGATCTGTTGGCTGTGATTGCTGCTTGGCAACTTAGTATTAAGGTTCTTTGCCTTCATATGTGACATAACACACCCAGTATATAATAAGCTACCAGAAATCAGCTTCATGAAGAAGGGCTAAAATTGAACTGTCTGAGCCGCTTACTTCTTGTGCATACAAGAGCTTTGCTATCCTGCATCTAGGTCTTGGCCTCTAGGTTCAAGTCTCTGAAGTCTCTGTCTGTCCATGTTGCCAGCCACAGCCAGGTGCTTCTGGGCGCCTTGTGCTGTAGCCCAGCCTGGCTTAGCTTGGCCTGCAGTAAGTGCCTCCAGTTGCTGTCTGTACAAAAGACCCAGCGACTGCACTGTGGCAGGTGCTGATTTGTGGACTGGCTTTTGTCCAGGACCCTACTGAGTGAGCCTGTCTTGCCATTTAATTTTCAGGGTCTGAGTGGAGCTGGCGGGCTGCTTTGAGGAGCTAGGCCACCACCGTAGAATCACAGCTCCAGTCTTGATGATCAAGGAGGGAAGCGCCCATGTCTTGCTGATGTCTGCTACCACCCTGCCCTGTGCTTGGGCCCCCAGCCTCCCTAGGGCAGTCACTGGAGTCTAGTGTCTCAGCAGGATGATCACAGGTCCAGGGCTGTTGCTGAGAGCCATACTTCTCAGCTCGATTGTCGTACCTGCAGTCCTACATGCCCTCCTGCCGCTCTTTGTCTGTTTTCATGGTGTGCTCAGAGGCTGTCTCTGTTGATGGAGATACAGTGCAAGAAACGACCTGTGGTTTTGTTGGTGTTCAGAGAATAGTTACAGAGCCTTGGAGATGTTGCCTTCCCCTGCCCCTCTCGCCCCTGTAACCAATGTCTCCACAACTGCCCCAATCCCGTGCCTTTATGCTGGAGAGTTCTACACAGCCCTCAGTGCCCAGGCTGCTTCTCCAAGGGCCTGGGAGACTACAGGGGTGCCTTCTAGTCATGGCAGTTTGTCCCCTGCCAAGTCTTTTTGGAGGAGGAATTTGAAGCAGGGTTTTTCTGTGTAACGCTGGCTGCCCTAGAACTTGCTGTATAGACCAGGCTGGCCTCAGACTCAGAGATCCACCTGCTTTTGCCTCCCCAGTGCTCCACCACAGCCTAGCTCCTGCCGTGTCTCAGAGCTGCAGCCCCAGAGATGCTCAGGTGCTGTCCCGCGTTTTCACAAAGCCATCAGGGCTGTGGTGTTGGTGGAGCCCTCCATGCCACCACTGGGGTGATGGAGCCTTGAGGGAAGAGGTACCAAGACCAGAGCTGAGAGATGCAGGGTGCTCTTGCTCACGCAGGCTGCTGGCTGTTCACTCTCACGTTTGTCATGTAGCCCAGGCTACCTTCCAACTTGTGGTCCCCCTGCCTTAGCCTCCTAAATACTGGGATTATAGGTGTGACTACCTGGTAGGTGTGCAGCTTTTTAAAAAAGATTTATTATTACTTTTAAGTGGTGTGTGTGTGTGTGTGTGTGTGTGTGTGTGTGTGTGTGTGTATGTGTGTGTGTTAGTGCACTGTGTGTATTAGTGCAGTGTGTGTGTGTGTGTGTGTGTGTGTATTAGTGCAATGTCCTCAGAGGCCAAAGGCATCAGATCCCCTGGACCTGCAGTCACAGACAGTTGTAAGCTGCCACACAGATGCTGGGAACCAAACTCATGTCCTCTGGAAGAACAGCAAGGACTCAATGCTGAGCCATCCTTCCAGCCCCAGTTGGATAGCTTACTTGGGCCAAGAAGCTGGCTCAGTTGGGTGCAGGCTCTTGCCACCAAGCCTGATGACCCAAGTTTAATCCCTGGGACCCACGTGGCAAGAGGAGATAGTGACTCGGGAAGTTGTCCCTGCATCCACTCGTGTTCATTCATCCCTTATTCATATGAATAAATGAATAAATGCAGCAATTTTCGCAGAAGCTTTGCATCTCCCTTCCGTTCCTTCCCAACTGGAGCCGGCAAGTTGCTGGCCCTGTAGTTGCTTCCATACACAGGAGTGCGGTGAGGAGAGTCCAATGCACTCAGGAAAGCCTGTTTGTTCTCAGAGTGGGCTGCGGGCAGGAGGCAGATGGTGGGAACTGAGGAGTGAGCCAGTGTGAGGGCTTGAATGGATCCTCTTACCCTTGAAGCCGTGCAGTGTTAAAGGCTTTTGCATCTGAGTTTTTCCTCTCTTCATTTTGCCGCAGACAGAATTGTATCACACATCTCTAAAACGAGTAAAATGGCATTTCAGCTTCTAGTCTTTATAGACTCTCTGAACTTTAGGAAAGATCATTCTGGTCCCTTTTCATTAATAATGAAAACCAGGGGGCAATAAAATGTTCTTAACGCGAGCCTGGCAGGAATGCAGCGGCAGTGAGGGTGAAGGGTGAGCCGGCAGGGAACTACAGGTGTTTCTCGGGCCTGGGGAGAGCAGAGTCCTGCGTGGGGGACAGATGTGCAGGGCCCGAGCTCCCAGGATCTCAAGCTCTGGTGGCTGTGTGGCCTCAGGGTCTCGATGTCAGCAGAAAGAGTCTGCGCTTGTCCAAGCATGGGAGGTGTGTGCGTGGAAGCAGCTGATTCAGCAAGCTTGGGGTCTGGTCGAGTTTTCAGCGTGGTACAATTGCCTTCTTATAGGATAGTCAGCGGCCAGTGGCCATTTGAGAGTTAAGGTGAATGTGGCTTGCTGATTGCTGCACCTAGGGAAGGTGCTCTCGAGGGACATGTCCCTCCATGTGGGGGGTCACTCTTTCACCACGGGTTTCTCCTAAGATGGACTTGTACTTACTAGAGGTTGCACCTCACATCTGCCGTGAAGAGCAAAGCTTGGCTAACTTAGGAAGATGGAGCAACGGGAAGGTCCATGCAGGGCAGAGGCCTTGCATGCCAGGCTCCAGCTGAGAGCCTCACCCACCTCAGAAGTCTCAGAGCCGAGTCTGGAGGAAAGGGAGGTTGCAGCACACAGGAATGTCCCCCAGCAGGCAAGGGCGTCCTTGATGGCCACAGACTCACGGCCTCTCCTCTGTGCCCGAAGCCCACCACTAAGCCTGCTCCTCTCCTTGGGTTTTGAGACAGCAGACGGTGGTGAGTCCCTCGGTGAGCTTGCAGGCACAGGTAGAGAGGGAAGGACGGGGCAGGAGAGCTCTCCAAAGCACCGAAGCTGGAAACCAGTGGTAGTTACGGTGCCTTCTGAGAGTTCCCACAGTGCCCCGTCCCTCCTTCTCCCACACTCACCTTTGGAGAAAGGCAGCTTTTCTTGCAGCAGAGCCTGTCGAGCATCTTGTAGACAATTTTTCCACTGACACAGTACCTTGTTTCATCCATGCCTGCCAAGAGTGCCCACCATGGCCACTGTCCTTCCTCCTGGAAGATCCCCTGAGGGGAGGCAGACTTGACTTCTGTTCCAGAGGCCTAGAGAGAACAGGCCAGATTACATACCCAAAGCCCCTGGTGAACTGATTGTGGGAGGGTAGACCCCTCCTCTCTTCTGCAGGTAGACTCTCATCTGCAACTGAGGGGATTTTTGCCCACAGGGACATGTCCCAGGGCAGTAGAAGCCTGAAACTGGGCCCTCTATGTACACAGCTGTTAGAGGTTTAATTTACAGATTAACAGTGATAAAACCTAACTATGCCAGTATGCTATATTACAAGGCATGCCCCACCCCCATTACATGGCTGATCTTGGCAGTCCAGCATATTTTTTTTCCTTACGGAGAACTTTCACTTTTTCCTCTTAAGGGAAACACTTGGCTTTTCTTAGACAGATCCAAATTATCAGTGACTCTGCCCTTATGCTTTGAGGCCACTGTTAAGTGAAATAAGGCTCACTTAGACTGCAGTCTGAGAGAGAGCTGAGCTGGTGATCAGCATGTGATAGGCAAGTAGCACGTTGCTGTGGATGCGCGGTCCTGGGTGGGTCAGAGTGCATGGCTGAGATTCCATCCATCGTGCTACTTAGCGTGGTGTGCACTCCAAGGCCTGTTTTTTCTGGAGGTTTTTTTTTGTTTGTTTGTTTTTTGTTTTGGTTTTTTTTTTGTTTGTTTTTTTTTGGTTTTTTTGGTTTTTCGAGACAGGGTTTCTCTGTATAGCTCTGGCTGTCCTGGAACTTACTTTGTAGACCAGGCTGGCCTCGAACTCAGAAATCCTCCTGCCTCTGCCTCCTGAGTGCTGGGTTTAAAGGTGTGTGCCACCACACCCGGCTTTCTGGAGTTTTCTCTACAGTTTTCAGAACACAGTTGGAGAAAGGAAACACAATAAATGCTGCACGGGCCTATATGTGCTGGTCGGTGTGAACTGGAGCCTGCCCTGCGGTGAGCATCAGACGCTCATTCCAGATCCTCAACCAAATGGCAAATTTAGAAGTTCTCCTTCTAAAGCTCCCTTGGCCTCTGATCTAGCCAGGCTGTGTTTGCCTCTGCAGCCCTTGGAAGGGCGTCCCCTCTGGGGCTTCCAGTGCCACTGTTGTGGGTGAGGGCGCCAGGCTCCTGGCCTGTCTTCCCCACCCCACCCACTCTGCCTCCAGGAGACAAGCCTTGGTCCTTGGCAGACTTGTGTCTTCATAGCCTAAGGAATGAGCAGAGCAGAGAGGCCTAGACCACATTGACCCCTGGTTTATCCTCTGTGTGGTGTGCGCACAGTAGCCTCTAGAATGATCCTTGTTCCTTGACCTCATGAGGCCAGGCCAAAGGTCCTTATATCCCCTCTGCCTTCTGAGCCCATGGCTGGGCACTAAGCTCACAGCTGGACACCTCCTCCCAGCATCTCACGGTCAGATCACTTCCATCTCAAGTGAGGCAGGCGGTTCTGGGACCTTGGAAAGAAGAGAGGGCAGAGCCGAGCCCTGATGTTCCGACGGTCACGTGCTCTCTACCGCTGTGTGTCTCCCTGGCTTGTCCACTGCGACACTCCTGGGCAGAGACCTGTTCTAGTTTCTTCTTCCTTTCTGCCGCAGGCCCTGGAGGCTCCCGATGGCGAGATTATGGTGCCTTGGCCATCATCATGGCAGGAATTGCATTTGGCTTTCACCAGCTGTACAAGGTAAGTGGCCTCCAAAGGTTATGCATCCTCCCTCCTCCCTCCTGGCCCCTGGCTTATTGACACAGGCACTCAGAGCACAGTGGCTGGGGTGGAAGCAGGGCACGGCAGGAGAGACGCGAGTACACACAGCACTGCTGCTTCCTCTTGCCACCCTGACCCCCACCCACAGCACGAATCGACAGCCGGCTGGCTCAGGTATTTAGAGTAGCGCCTGGCACCACTGAGACGCATGCACATTAGAGAAGCAGAGCAAACTCGTTCCAAGCTTGGACACCGGAGCCTAGCTGTGTGTGTTGAATCTGACTTTGTCCCAGAGTATACAGCTCCATCCATATGATGGGGCTGAGACAGATAGTCCGACTTTGCAGTGTTGTGAAAGTGTGCCTGCCCATATCAGTCGGCACTGCGAGTCCAATACTCAGTAAAGGAACAGAGGCGGTGCGCACCAGCAGAGGCTTTGATTTTAATGGGTTTGCCCAGCTGCTCCAGCAACATTCTGAGCACACTGAAGGCAGAGCAGGAGCGCAGGTCAGGAGTGTGAATGCATCTTCTCCGTATGATGGCTTCCAGCATCTGCAGAACTGGCCTCGGGGTTGCAGTTAAGGCCAGGAGTCAGTCTTGGAATAGTGCTGGAGCAGTGTTGGCTCCCTGCCTGCTGGCACATGGGAAGCCCCGTAGATGCCCTTGTTCCACCCTGGTATTT
The DNA here is from genome assembly GCF_900095145.1 of Mus pahari. NCBI lineage: Eukaryota > Metazoa > Chordata > Mammalia > Rodentia > Muridae > Mus > Mus pahari. The sequence continues at coordinate 99,943,824 of NC_034595.1, read as the reverse complement.
ACAACTGGCTCAGGAAGCAGCACACTTCTTGTTTTCTGCGGACTGTGGTAGCATCTGTATAAATGTGGGAGTTTCCCTAAGCCTTTTGAGTCAGCGAGCCCTCAAGAGTTCGTAGCTCAAGATGCTCACAGCAGAGCTAAAGTCACTGAACCAACATTTCCTCCCAATACCAGGAGAAAGGCCTGCCCTTGCTTTGGAGAAGCTAATCTACAAGATGCACAGTCTGGAAGGCCCCACTTAGGCCTGCTTACCCTGGAGAGAAGCCATGCTCTCCTGACGCCTCCCACTAACCCGGCCTGCATTTAGTGACTGTTTTTCTTGTCTTTTCTTTTTCTCTTTTTTCTTCTTTAAAGGACTCTACTGAATTCCTAGGCTTGCCATGTACCTTTGAGCACATGAAATGTGTTTAAACCTTAGATTCTTATTTTTTTACTTCCTACAATAGCTAATGACAGAGTTGTGGCAGAACATAACTCTTCAGGGTAGTGCCTGATGCCAAAATAAGAAATCCCTGTGCAGAAATTCAGAAGCAAAGTGTTACAGGCCTGGAACTTCCCCGCCCTGAGCCGCTGTGGAGCCCTGTGTGGGGCAGCCTTTCTCAGACCACTAGCTGCAGACAGGCACCAACACAGAGTTCACAAGTACCAGGGTCCTGTGAGCAGCTCACAATTGTCTCATCATAGTGGCGACCTGCCTCCCCAACCCCACAGAACAGGAGGTGTGGCACCTTGGTTCAAATGTGACACGGAGATTGTCATCTGTTTCCATGGAGTTCTGGCTACCAGCCTGTGTTTTACAAAGAAAGGAAACATTGAAATGTTGGTCACAATGGTGACATGTCTTAAGCATGTTAGTGGTATTCGTTAAGTTTAGAACAAGTGGAGCTGTCTTGCTTTGCACAAACAGACTTGGCCAGATCAGCAGCAGCAGCACTCCCCCTTCACGGGCTCTGGCCTCAGGGATGGGGGGCGCTGGTTATGCAGCTGAGAATTTCTTGACTTTTATACTTTGGAAGCGTCAGGCTGCAGTTGATGAGTTTCGCTCAGTTGTGGGTAATAACTCACACTGTGGCTGCAAAGCACTTTGCGAAATAGGAACTGCTTCTGTGCATATGCTAAATGATGAGCTCACTCTGAGCCTCTCCTGAAATGAGTTCTCCCACAAACCCCTGAGAGACCTGCTTCTCTTCCCTACTATAGAGCCAGCCAGCAGTGGAGACCAGTCCCTCCTTTTCCCTGTCGGGGACCCTAAGTTCCCTCTGGCAGCACCTGCTGGGCTCCCGTGCTTAGCTATGCTCTAGGGTTGATGGGGACCTAACAACTCTACCTCCAGCCCTTGTCGTCCATCCACGTCCCAAGCCCTACAGGTGTGCCCCTGCTTTCCTAATGGAGAGGCTGGTTCCAGGGACCCTTGTTTGGTGGCTCTGCAGTCACCAGCTTTGGCTTTCTGTGTCCCCTGGGGCAGTTTCTCCTCTGCCCCACCTCTGGGTTCTGGGAGGACACAGGCTGTTGGCTCTTTCTGTGAAGGATGCACCTCCTGCTGTAGTATGCTCCCCATGGGCATGCCTTATCCCATCATGGAAGATGAACGAGCCCGGACGTCTGTTGATTTTCCTCTGGTTTCTCCAGTAATGCTGTGTTTACTCAAATCTAATACTGTTTCCGGATGGCTGAGGCGGTTTGTTTCCTTCGCAGAATTGAAGTGTGAAAGATTCAGAAAGGGTGCAGTGAGAAGCTGCCTGGCTCTCCTCCCCAGGAGCCACCAGTAGGGTCAGTTTCTGGTACATCCTTCTGCAGTCTCTGCTTAGAACTTCTGAAATAGAACTTAAAAGCCTCACAGGAATGTGAGGTATCTAAGGAAAGTAAGAGAAAGTAATAAGGCCTCCCTCACCCAGGGAGGTAGGCCTTCCCAAGGCTGGGGAGTTAGCTCAGAGAGCTGCCTGCCCCCTTCCCCAACCCCAGCCACAGCCCAGGCTCATTTCCTTCTGGTCTTGGTCCTTGTTGGGGTGGAAGTTCTTACCAGGCCGGGTGTCAGTCTCGTAACTTTTTCAAGCACTTTGTTTCTAGTATAGAGAGTGCAGATCTCCTGTGGAGTGACCTGCAGAAGATGAGGGCAAGCAGGGCGGTGGGATCTGATGAGAGACTGGTGTTGGCCACCTCCTCACCTGACCACTTCTTGCAGAAGTACCTGCTGCCCCTCATCCTGGGAGGCCGAGAGGACAGGAAGCAGCTGGAGAGGATGGCAGCGAGTCTCTCGGAACTGAGTGGCACCGTGGCCCAGACAGGTAAAGATTAATGACTCCATCAAGTCACCCCTCAAAGCGGCCTAACGCAGCCCCTTCTCGGCCCCTCCCTCTCCCTCGTCTCCACTCTGTGGTGACTTCATTTATCTGCTCTGAGAATCTGTTCACATTTGCAAATGAAGCCGCCGTCATTTCGGTTTAATTTGAAATTGCTTGTTTACTGTCGGCGCGGCCTCAATTAATTATGTTTTTACGGAAAGGCTCCCAACCTCAGAATATTAATAAGGGGAATAAAATGACAGCCTTTCTAAGGGCTGTAAAGTTCATTTTTAATTTCTGCTTCTATGAGGTTTTTCAGGGGGTTTTCAGTGATTGTTTTCCCCCTTCCCTCGAAGAATCCGATGCAGGGTCAAGAGAGTCTGTAATTACTGTGGCTCCCGGGACCCCTGCCACCTCCCCTGTTATCGACTCCACACGGTGGCACTCAGTACCTGCTGCCCCAGTGATGGCCCAGATTAGCTGAGACCTGTTGTGGCAGAGGTGGCTCTTTTCCTTATGAACTTGTTTACTAAGTAGGAGCTGGGAATCTAAACCTCAAGGCAGGCAAGAGAGCCACCTGTCCCAGGCAGGAGGCTCTGTCCCTCACTGGCACCTGTGCAGATCTGTCTGGACTCCTCTAGCTCATCTGTCCCATGAACCATTGCTCTCCTAGGAATCAGGAACAGGGTAGTCACAGGCCTCAACAGGTCACATGGTGGTGGGGCCTTGGCGCATCCTCAGCGGGGTAGGGAGTGGGAGAGACGGCCGCAGGTGGGACTTGTAGTCTCCCATTCCTGGATAAGGGAGACCTGAGCCTCAACTCTCCTGGAACTGAAGCTACCCTTGAGCACCCAAGGCCTCGGAGACCAATGAGATGAATGATCAGAGCATTCTGGGAGCAGGAGAGCCAGGCACGGCACGGCACAGCCGGCATAATTAGAGGGGAGAGGTTTTGAACGGATACACTGTTGACCACAGACAAGCACACAATGGAAAGATGAAGTAGAAACACCAGAGGTTACACAGGGAGCGGGTGGCTCACCCCAGGCACAGATAAATTATCTGGGTGTGGGGGCAGGGGCCTGCAGATACATTCCACGGAGCCGAGCAGAGCAGGGAGGGGAGCAGCTTGCAGGTGTGTGGGCGAGGAGGGAACCTTGGGCACTGGCTTACCAGACATGACACTTTCTTCCCTAGTGACTCAGGTACAGACAACACTGGCCTCTGTTCAAGAGCTACTGAGACAGCAGCAGCAGAAGGTCCAGGAGCTAGCCCACGAGCTGGCCACTGCCAAGGTACTTTGGGCCCTTAGGTCCCCAGGCCAGGGTCTGTTCATTGAACTCTAAGCCTAATGACCCTCCACAACTGTATACCGTCTTCCGTGTGCCTGACCGTCCATTTTCAGTGTTCTGTCATAGGGTGACACCTAGGGTTGTCCCTGTCTGCCCCATTGAAGAAGGGGAGCAGGGGCACCACTGTATTAGTGTCGCACTCTAACAGCAAGAACAACCTTCTTAGTCTCCATGCCACCTCCTGCTGATGAACCTTTGGTGACAGGCACGCCCCTACAGGCTGCGGTGTAGGTCACAGCCAGGCCAAGGAGAAGTGCACCATGGGTCATTTCCTAGACCACACTCTACCTAAGGTGTGGGGCTCACTTGCAATGGGGTCAGATGATCTGGAAGGAAGTGGAGCCAGCTAAGGTTGACTGCCCAGATCTGAAGCAGCCTGCTCAGCAGCAGGCAGAGGGGTCAACCCTCAGCCCCCATTTGCTAGCACAGTTACCTACCTGCAATTACCCCATTACCTACCACAGGGAGTCACTTACACCTTTGTGGGTCTTTGTAAACTGGAGCCGTGGCCAGTACCTACCTCGTTATACTTACTGTCACGTGCTTAAGATTAAGAGTGAGCTCAGGAGTCGGGTCCTTGCCTTTGGGTGAGACAGTATCATCCCCGAGACACCATCCTGTCAGGGTCTGAGTGGCAGCATCTATTGGCTCCATGGGCTCCTCTGTAGGTCCCCGGCAGAGCCGTGCCCAGGGCTGCCAACCCTCTGCAGCTGGACTGAGAACCCAGGCACCTGAACACCTTTGCACTTCTGGTAGAGCCTGGGTGGGGTGGGTCCATGTTGTGAGGAAGGTCCCCAAGAACCCCTCCAGCACCCATCCCATATCACTGCTGGACTGACTGGATGTGCCCTAGAGGCAGCTGTAAAGCAGGCAGGAAGGCAGCGCGGCCCCCACCTGATGGATCACCCAGATCTGTGGCCTACCAGTGGCCAGCAGCCATTCCGGAAATTGGAAAACCGTGTTCAGGCCCTGAGCTGAGATCAGGACCACATGTTGAGCTCTCGGGAAGGTGGGATGGCTGGTGTGGGGCCTGCTGTGGTCTGGAAATGTCCACAGTTGTCACACACAGCTCCTGCCCCATAGAACCTTTCCCTGCTCTCCCTGCTGAAGTGAGGCTCTGGCCTGGCACCCAGGGCTACAGTGTGTGAGGACTCCCGTTACCCTATAAACCAAAGACTCAAGCTATGTTTTCTCAGCTGTAATGTAAGTTTTTATATCTGCCTTCCAAACTCCTACTGGAGCACTGTAAAAAATGAAAAGAAGAGCTTTAAGTAATTAAAAACCTACATAAAACTGAAGCCTGTGAGTTTGCTACAACTGTTTTTTAAAGAGACTGGCTAAAAAGCCCCAGATGTCAGATTTTATTTCTAAATCCTGGCATCTGGCACCATGTGCGTTTGGAAATCTGAGTCCTTTGTGGCCAGTGAGTGGAAATCGCTCCCTTGTTAATGGGCTGCTGTAGCTTTCAAGGGCTCAGAGAAGCCACAACAGTGGCTCCCTGGCCTTGCTGTCTGGTGGTCTGTGGCACGAACCTATGGGGATGGGTGAGAGGGCAGTGGCCTGCTCCCTGCCCCTTCCCAGACTGCCCAGGTCTATCTTCCTGAGACTACAGCTGAGGACTTCCTTTCCACAGGGGTGTGCCCAGAGGGCTGTGTAGGCTGGCTTAGCGTCCTCACCTTGTATCAGAGGCCATGCTCAGGGAAGATCCAGGGATGTCCCCTCATGGGCCTAGCGAGAGCCTGGAGAGCTGACCCCTGCCTCTCAGGCCTGCACAGTCACAGACCACATGGCCACCCACAGCCCCAGCCTATGGACGACTGCGTGGCCTTTCCTCTTCACACCATAGGGTGTGGTTCTTGAGGGGTTAGTGATGGGAAGTATCCTGCACTCTGGGGATGAGGTTATGTCCTCCACTCCTTGACTTGTCCCTCACGGTGACTAAGGTTGGGTGGAGTGGTCCACAGGGGCTTTTGCTGACAGTGAGGTTTGGTTAGGGGCGTCCTCTGTGACCCTTGGGGAACCTCTGCAGATCTGAGGTCCCAGCCAGGAGCCAGAGATCCCGAGCAGCTTGGAGATGGCATTCAGGTGAGGCTGCCATCTTGGCCTGCTTCAAGGCAGGACTGGGGAGCTAGCGGGTGCTTAGGCCACTTCCGGACTGCCTCCCTGACTAGTTAGCGCTGGGACTGCTGCCCTAACTAGTTAGCGCTGGGTCTGCCGCCCTGACTAGTTGGCGCTGGGACTGCCGCCCTGACTGACTAGTTAGGCTGATTTCTTTGGGGAGATGTGGTGTCAGGGAGGGTCATTGTGAGGTGGCTTATGTCTGTTGGTGGTTGTTTTAATGGATGTTTCAAACATTAAGCAGCAGTGGAAGATTCTCATGGCTAGAGCAGCCCCTCCCGCTGTCCAAGCATAATATCACCTGCCACCACTACAAGCCGTCAGTGTCAGTGCGAGACAGAAGGACTTCTTTGCACCACCACATCCCCAGCCAGGGGTTGGGGACTGTTGTCATAGGGTGTTGTCACAGGCAGGCGTGACAGTGCAGAGTGTACACAGAGTACCTTGCAGCTGCTGCCCCAGCCAGGGCCCTTCTAAATCCCCCCACCCCAGACGCAGGCTGGCACCAGGCACCACTGTGACCCGTGTTCTGACCTACAGGCCACCACATCAACCAACTGGATCCTGGAGTCCCAGAATATTAATGAGCTCAAGTCGGAAATCAACTCCTTGAAAGGACTTCTTTTGAATCGGTAGGAAAGGAAGCTGAGAGCTCTCGCTTATCGAAGGTCAACCTGGTGGTGTTGGGGGCTTGTGGGCGGGCACAACAATCATGGGAGGGTCGGGACCCCTCACTGAGCTGGAAGATGAAGATCTTGAGGCGAACCTTAGGCACTCCTGTCTCCCCTCCTAAGGAGCTGGCGCTCCCACATCAGGGGATAGGATAGCATCCATAGTGTTGTGTTAAAAAAGAGGAAAAGAAGAAAAATGCTTGTCCAAGAGGTCAGCAGTGGGGCAGAGACAGGGCCTGCAGGCAGAGAACTGTCTGGTACATGACACCTACTGTCACAGTGCACCTGGAGGTGGCCACTCTTTCCAGGCAGCCTTGTCTCAGACAACATCACACTGAAGCCTACAGGGTGTGAGAGCCGCATCAGCAGACCAGCTCTGCCTCTCCGGAAGCTTCCTGGTGCTCCCTAGAATGGCAGTGCAGTGTTCACAGTGTTGACCTGGTTGAGGAGTGAGCAGACTTTAACGCGAGTGTCCTGGAAGCCTCTGTTTAGAAAGCTGGAGTAAACAGTCAGTCGGCCTGAGTGCACGCGAGTGGGCTCTGCCTGAAGGCATGAGTGTCTGTATGGCCAGGGACTTAGATGCTGTGAGGCAAGGCCTGCACAGCCAAGGCGGGCGTTGTAGGAGCAGCGAGGATGGGGTACCGCATGCTCCGAGGGGCCCAGGCTGGAGGGCTGGAGGAGCACACTTCCTAAGGTGAGGGAGGAGGGAGTGTCTCCATAACAGATGTGGCTGGTCAGGCAGGGCATGCAGATTGTCCTTAGAAGTCTTTGGCCTTCCAAACCTAGAAGACAGGTGTCTCTGTGGGTAGGGGACAGATGTAGGCCATCAGATGACTCTGAAACCAAGGAAACAGCAAACTGAGCTGCTTGTGTTTGTGTAGTGCAGGCCTGGATGGTGCGTGTGCCACCGGGTGGGCTCTGGGGTTGAAGGCTGACTGTGTGACCAGTGCTGGTAGGCGGCACAGCCCTGGGCAGGAACAGGACTTATCCTCTTGTCCTTTGCAGAAACAGGACTTAATGTCATAGAGCTGCATTTCTGAGCCATGACCATGCTGACCCAACTTCCCAGGTCTGTCCTGGAATGGGCTTCAGTCTGGCTGGCTGCTGGCTGAGGGCCCGGCAGAGCTGGCTTTTCCTTGGTCAAAGTTTGGGCTCAGAGTTCTGAATGATTCTGAGCCAGTGGCCAGGGTTCCCCACTGCTACCCTTGGCTGAGATTATGGGCGCATTAGCCAGGGGTTCTGGGTTCCCAGCCTCGGTCTCTTTTGCCTCCTTGTCCCTGTCTGGCCACAGGAGAGGAGTAGGGACAATGTTGAATGTGGGTGGGGCAACTCCAAAGTGTGTTGGGCCCCCAGCTGGCAGGCCAACAATTGCCAAGGTTGGTAGGTCCTGCCCCGAGGTGGGCGAGGCTGTGTTAGGGCATCAGGCAGCACAGGGCATTTTTGGTAGACACACTAGCTTGGCTGATGAGGCCTCCGGTGGGCCCTGCCTCGTGACCCTAGAGAAACTGCTGCCATCGCTTGAGTGTTTAGGATCAGGGACCAAGGGGTGTGTGACACTGGAGCCAGGAGCTGTCACCAACCTCTACCTGCTTCTCTTTTTTCCTTGTCCACTGCTAGGAGACAGTTCCCTCCTTCCCCGTCGGCCCCAAAGATCCCCTCCTGGCAGATCCCAGTGAAGTCTCCATCACCCTCCAGCCCTGCGGCCGTCAACCACCACAGCAGCAGTGACATCTCTCCTGTCAGCAACGAGTCTACGTCATCCTCTCCTGGGAAGGACAGCCACAGCCCGGAGGGCTCCACGGCCACATACCACCTGCTGGGTCCCCAGGAAGAGGGTGAAGGGGTACTAGATGTCAAGGGCCAGGTGAGGATGGAGGTGCAGGGTGAGGAGGAGAAGAGGGAGGACAAAGAGGATGAGGAGGATGAGGATGATGATGTGAGCCATGTGGATGAGGAGGACGTCCTTGGGGTGCAGAGGGAGGACCGACGGGGCGGTGACGGGCAGATCAATGAGCAGGTAGAGAAGCTGCGGCGGCCAGAAGGCGCCAGCAATGAGAGTGAGCGAGACTAGGGCTGGCACTTGGCCGCCCACCTTCCCAGTGCCCCAGGACATCAGAGGCAGGTGGGCAAGAGCTGCGGCTCTGCTTCCACAAGGGGACAGAAGCCCAGGTAGGGGTGGGGCCGCCCTTCAGTGCAGCAGCGTGGGCTGCGTTTCTGTTCACCAGCCTCCCAAATATGCCCCAGCCCCAGCCCCAGCCCCAGCAGCTCTGGCTGTCCACAAGCCAGGCAGAGGACTCGGGAGCTCTGCACTCAATGCCCCGCCGCCCCGCCCCCTCCCTGACAGGTGTCTTGTCGAGGTGTGTCCTCCGAGTATCTTGACCATCTGGCACCATGCATGGCCAGAGCTCATGTCACCTCCTGCCTCTGTCACCTCAGTGCAGGGGAACTACGGCCCCCTGTGGTCTTGCTGTCTCCCCACTGTGCCCTGGCCTGGCTTGTGGCTTCTTCTTTGCCCGTTCCAAAAGCCAGGGTCCTGGGCCTGCTCTTCATCTCGCGGGCCTCCTAGGACATGGCCTTCCACAGCCGGGTCCTGGCTGACAGACGCTGCTCTTGGGCACCTGTCCCCAGCCCACCTGCCCTGCAGTCCTCTGAACCACACAAGATGTCTCGCTTGCTGTGTCGTGGTTTAGCTCCTCGGTGGTGAGCGTGCTTCTCCCTCCTGGTGGAGCCAGGCAGCCAGGCCTTCCTGACCAATAGCCATGTCTGTCCTTCCCACTGAGAAACACATGTTCATTTATGTGATCATGTATAGATTTCAGAATATAAGATATGACTGTACATAATTGTAATAAATACGAGTTGCCATATTTAATTCCTGGCTCTGACCTCGTCTGCTAGCCCGTGCCTCGGAGGTGGGTCTCAGCTAAAGCTCCACCAGGTAACTAACAGAGCTGGACCTGAGGGACCTGTCAGAGGCACTCACCTACAACTGGAGGGCTCCTTCCTTGCGCTGGTGTCTGTGGAGGGCGACATTCCCCCGAGAGCAGGGGGGAAGGGACTCCTTACTGTATATAGACCTGGTGCTGCAGGATGAGCTGCCTTCCTTAAATGGATGCACATTCCCCAGGAGCCTGTCTGCTCTGCCGAGTCGCTCAAGCCCGCCCTGTCTCCCTTTAACCTTCACAGCGTGCTGAGCTGTGACCAGAAAGCTGGGGGGCAGGAGGAGTGCCTTCCAAGGGACAGTCTCTACTCGGTCCACCAGGGCTGGCCATGCCTGGAGCCATGGAGTTTCCTGTCCTGCACCTCATGCGGGTGGGGGCCTGGGAAGTGGAGAGTGCCTGGTAGAGGCCACTGCTGCGAGTGGAGCCGTGGAGTGAGCTAGACGCTTGCCCCTCTCGAGGTGTGTGCCCCTCCAGAGGCTCCAGTGGCCGCTGCCTCTCACTGTCTGGGAAAGGAGGGGAGACGTACACACCAGCGTGGCTGAGGGAGTGACCGTGGTGTGACCATGGGCTGCTTTGTAGGACATACACACCAGCGTGGCTGAGGGGGTGACCGTGAGCCGCTTTGTCCCAGAAGATGCCCCCTCCTTCCCCCCTCTCTCCGTCTCTGGTCTTCCTGTATCATCTCCCATGAATCCTAGGTCCACATCTCTAGCCTCCTGGCCCTAGAGAGAGGCAGCGCCCTGGCAGGCGCTTCCCTGCCATCATTTTTCCTGTCTCTGCCTCCTGACATCCCCAAGGAAACCATGTTTCTTCACTCCTGGGGATGAGCAGCCTACATGGCTGGGGGACCTTGCTCCCCCGGAAACCCCAAGGAGTCCCAGTGTCAGGAGGCAGGGTGTAGACCTGAGCCATCAGAGGACTGGACCGTGCCCTCTGGTGAGTGGAACACCGGGGAACACCGTTGCTACCATCTTTGGTACAGTAGCCATCTATACTGCCATAACTTCTCCTCAGAAGTTCCCTTCTGAAGAGAACCAGAGAAGTCTAGAGGGGCAGATACCCTGGGGCCGGGGCAGCGAGGGCTGAGTGCTGTCATATTGTACTTACTAGGGACATGGGAGCTGGGCCTGGAGGAGGTCTGTGCCCCTGAGCCTTCCCCACCTGGGCGTTACCAGCTTGGAAGGTTCTGGGCTCTAGCTTAGAAGAGAAGGGACAGAAACCTGAGCTCAGCTTTTGAGGACGGACTCTGGCGTGACTTCAGGGAGAGGAAAACCCCTCCCCCAAACTGCGTGAGGGCTGCCTAATAAAGTCGGCTGCTGGACGGGGGAAACAGCCCTTTGGAAAAAAAAAAAGCCTTTCATTAGAAAAATAATGCATTTCATCCAAATAAGGTAAAAATATTTGGAATGGGGCAGAAGTGAGCAGCAGGCAGCGCCCGGCCGGCAGGACCTCTCTGGAAGGGAGTGCACTATCAAACTCAATTACGATGTCTTTTTATAAAGTGTCATTGGGGAGACGATGAACCCCAGTGTTTGGAGGCCATGCCCAGCTGACTTGACCCCCCCCCCTTTGTGAGCTCTCCTTAGACTCCGGCCTCCGCCAGAATGGGGGTGACTCATTTTGGAACTACCTTGGGCAAGACAGAAAGGCCAGATTGGGGGATGCCACCCAAAGAGGAAGCAGTGAGGGGTTCGAGGGCATCTGGAGCTTGTGTGGGACCTGCTTCCGGCTTCGCGGGTACTGTTGGTAGGGAAAAGGGTTGCCCGGGGACTACTAAGTTTGTGTCTCAGCTATCGGGCTTCTCTGTTGTATGCGTGCATAAGTACATATATTTAGGAAAAACTCGTGACTTGGGAGGGCAGAGAGGGGCCTTCTACCCGGACGATTGAGTTACAACTCATTCAGAGATCTGGCTCGCTCGCTCTTTCACTCTTGTATATGGTGCAACCCTCCTGACGCTGACTGACTTGCCCATTGATAGAAGAACAGCCTCTGGCTGTCCTTTGGAGGTCCCCATACCCTCTACTTATTCTGGGACCCAACCAGGCTTGAGAAGACACTGGCTCAGAGCCTAGGGAAGGAAGAGACGGGCTCTAGCCGCCTCTGGAGCATGCTGAGTTCAGGGCTGCTTCATGCCTGTGCTACTGCACACGTTACGTACGGCCACGGAGGCGGGCCGTTTCCACAGCCCTGTCTGCACAGCTCAGCCCCAGAGCATAGCCCCAAGACTCTTCTCCATCAAAACGAGTCTGAGAGCTCAGCCTGCATCATGGGGGACTTACCTGTACGATGACCAAATCGCCCTGGTTCGCTTTCGTTAGAGACTTTAAGGTCGGCGTCCTCCCGTAAGAGGTTACAGAAGCTTGTAAGATCCCTCGGGCCGCCACTGGCTGTGTGGTGAGACCTGGAAAGACTTTAAAGGGCTAGGGGATGTTGAGTCCGGTAGCATGATCCAGCTGCCTGAGGGGCTGCCACAGCAAGAACTGTTAGAGCCAACTCTGGAGACACCCTTAAAGGATAAAGAGAAGTGGTGGCCCACGCCTTTAATCCCAGCACTTGGGAGGCAGAAGCAGGTGGATTTCTGAGTTTGAGGCCAGAGTGAGTTCCAGGACAGCCAGGGCTACACAGAGAAACCCTGTCTTGAAAAAACAAAAGCAAAAAGCAAAACAAAAGGATATAGAGAAGAAAGCCCACATCAACAGAGCAGTAGACGTTGTGGCTTTCTGTGCAGCTGCTCCTTGATGTACAGCCAGCGAGCCCACCCTACGTTGAAAAGCTAAGAAGGAAATTCATAGAACACACTAGTGTCCATCCCTACCCCCACTGCGACCTGGCACACTGGCACACCGGCACGGGGCTGTTGCCCTTGCTGTGGCTTGGTGGCTGCTTCTGGTTAAACTGTGCTTTGCTCTCCATGTGTGTGCACGCCCATGATCATCCTCAGGAGCACTGTCCACCTCCTCTGAGATATCTCTCCTTGGCCTGCAGCTCACTGGCTGGCCATGAGCCCTTGCAGTCAGCAGTTTCTGCCTCCCTAGCCCTGGGTTACAGCATTTGTACGCAGGCTCCTTTGATCAAGCTCGGGTCTTTGTACTTACAGAGGAGAGACTTTAGCAGCTAAGCCATTCCTCTGGCCTCCATACACCCCAACTAAAGCTATAGTAACTTGGGTGTGTGTGCAGGTTGACGCCTGGCTAGCCTGTCACCCTGACTGTGGCATCCTCTCCAGGGCTCTTGGCAAGGGACCTGTATGGATTGAGAGTGCAGCACTTGGCCTCTAAAGGCTCAGGCAAAGGCTAAAGGCGGCAAGTTTTGAAGCAGGAAGGTTTGACGGAGAGGGGGGTGTGGGGGGTGTCTCCTTTTAGTCATGTGATTCTCACAGAGGCCAAGCAGCTGCCTTCCACCCCATGGAAGCCCCGTTCTGTCAGCTTGGCCCCAGGTTGGGACAGCACTTGCCAGAAAGGATGGCATAGGTGACCCCCCTCACTTCTGCAGGGTCCTCAGATCCCAGCGTCCTGTGGGCGGGGGGGGGGGGGTCTTGCTTCTTGGAGACCTGTCCTGTCCTTAGGTAGTAGGATGATCATCCCTGTATCCTGGCTCTAGGCCAAAGCCACCTGTGGAACTGGGGCCACCTCTCATGACAGTGAATAGACACTTGTGTTGCCCAGTGGCCTGGATAGGGTACTATCTTAGTACTTTGTATCCCCCACCACCATCCTGAGCTGGGGACAGGGTCTGCTCCAGCAGCTGGCCCCATTACTAGAACACCCTGCCCGGTGCTGTCCGGGAAAGAGGCTGGCTCCCAACTCATTCCTCGATGCTACAAAACTCTTAAATTTGCCCCAGTTTGGGTGTTGAAATGTCACACCACCACAGCTAATTAAAACCCAGAACAAAAACACGTTTTACAGCATTTCATACCGAGTCCAGCACAGGGAACATCACGGGGCCTGGGCCTTGGGGTGGCGTGCCACCCACAACAGCTAGCTCCCTCCTAGCTCTAGGGGCAGAGCTGGAACACCATCCAAGTGGGCTCATGTACCTGAAGCAGGGGTGTGTGCCCTTCTTGGCCCTTGAGGGGCAGCAGTCCATCTCTGGAGGGACACCTAGTGCCTGTCCCTGGGTACTCTGGAGGTTGCTGGGAAGATAGCTCCAGCGTGCCCTGGGTGTGAGTCCACCAAGGTCCAGCCAGGCCCAGAAAGCTTAGAGACAGGAGATGAGGGGATATTTGGGGAGGCCCATCAAGATTAGTGAAGTGACTAAGTGCCCCCTCCCTTGGGCCCCATGAGTCTACCCCCAAAACTGCCTCCACTCCTCAAGTCCCGCCCTGGTGACTACTGTGCTACACCACCCACCAGCCTATCACCGGCTGAGCTTGGGACTTGGCTCCCTGCCTTCCCTCAGGCCCCACGGGAGGCCACGCAGCCCACCAGGGCCTCTGAAGCTCCAATAAAGGCTTTAATTTGTTGAACTTGTGTTTTATCCCATAAATTAGTCACTGTTTTATTTAACAGAATCAAGATATCCACAAACAACAGGCGAGTTCCAACTTGAACATTTTAATAAGACCAAAAAAAGTCTCTATTTTCATGTCTGTTAGAAACATATTTATGTAAATAGCCTGTGGGCTGAGATCCAGGAGCAAAGCAGAGAGGAAAGGGTACTCTGAGCTGGGCTGGAGGAGAGAGCCTCCTCTCTGGTGGGACACACCCAGCCTGGCATCAGTGGGTGGGGCTGTGCATGCTCTGGTCCCTGTACCCACACTGCCTGGAGCCTGAGTGTGCCCCAGGCTCAGCGAGGGGCATCAGTGCCCAGCGAGGAATGTGACAGTCAGTGTGACTGTGGTGCCCATGGCGGGCTCTAGATTCTCTTCCCGGTGTCCTTGGGCAGCTCTGGCCACTTGGAGACCAGCTCAGAGTGGGACCGGCACAATGTGGGTGAGGCTGAGGCCGAGGGGCAGTGTGGGGTGGAGGCCACGTGAACCCTGGGAGTAGCACGGCACCTGTACTTCCACCTAAACCGGCAGAAGTTTGACTGAACTTCCAAAGGTGTCCTTAGCACTGTGCCATCAAGGCCAGGAGCTCAGGCCTTGGCGTGAAGGCTGCAGACCCATGCATGACACTAGACCTCTGGATCTGCCACCATGTGCTCCAAGCTGGAGCGTCGCCAACATCCGGATGGATCCGGGTACGTGCTGTTCCTAGACTGGGCAGGTCCCTGCAGGAAGAAGGAAGGAGCTGAGGGATTGCCTTGCCAAGTGGCAGTCCTATAGCCCCAGAGAATACACGGGAGGGCTGGTCAGAGTGTGGGGCCTGGGGAGGCTTGAGGCTCCACTGCCAGGTGGCCCTTTCCAGGAGTGGTGCCTGGGGCTCAAGGGGCGTTCAGGTGGGGTTGAAGGGAAGAGCAAGACCTGAGTCTCCATCTTTTCCCTCTAGCAAATAGTGGGAGAACCTGGCCTATGCCCAGATACAAAGAAACCGGTCTATCCCAGCACTCCTGCTCTCCCGGCTTTAAAGTGGCCAAGTCTCCCCTCCTCTCCCTGGGCTGGTATTCGCATCCTGGCTGTGCCTGAGCTACCCTACACATTGGGTCATGGCCAGCCTGTTGGGGATAATTTTAAAAATAAAAGATAGCGTGATGGATTTTTTTTTCCAGTTTTTATTGAGTGAAAATGTCAAACCTTGCATCAGTCATGCAAAAAAAATCAAATAAATAAAACACATATATTAAATTTCTAATAGCACTAAATTCAAGTGGAAAAATATTCAGTTCTTAATAACCAGGTGCCGAGGAGACCAGATTCAAGTAATCAGAGCGCGTTGTTCAGGTCAGTTTCATGGTCTGCATTTTTTTTTTGTCTCAAAACCTCTCTATATATATCTATATATCTATATATGTATATACATATAGATATATACACACATATGTGCATACATATTACTTTTATATTTATATATATACACATACATAGTTATAAAACATTAAAAAGAGCATTGGTGGGTCAGGCATCGTTTTCCTCACAGAAAGAAAATAAAACAAAAATTACACATTAAAATTCAAGATGAGCTAGCAATGGCTTATAGTCCTAATGTGCAATATGAGGCTTACAAAAGGCTAGACTGCGCACTCTCCGCGGCTTCTTTTTTTTTTCTTTTTAAATTTTTATTTGATTTTGCTACATTGAAAAATGTTTTTATTTTGTTTTGTTTTGTTTTTCTTTTCCTTTACAAAACTTCCACAGAGGCAGAGTCCTGTGGTAGGTCAGAATCTGGGCGAAGAACGAACTCTCAACAGCATGGAGGCTCTGGCAGGGCCAGTTAGCAATCAACGCAGTGCCTGCTGGGTACTCTCATCTCTCTGCTGAACCCTCCCTGCTCCTTCTCCAGTTCAGATGGTCCTGGCTTTCTGGCTGTGGGCAGCCAAGAGGGACACAAACACACACACACACACTCACACACACACACTCACACACACACTCTGAGACAGATAAAGAAAACCCCTGCCCCATTTGGGCAGGCCCCCTTTAAAGGCCTGTGGGAGGGGCTTCCTGCTGGCAACTCCAGCCCTTCCATTACTTGCCAGATTGGCCTGTTTTCTTCCAGCCTGGCACAAGCCAGAACCTGGAGTGCACAGGTTTACCCCACAAGGCCGGCCTCAGGCAGCCTGCCCCTACCAGAATCTGGAGCAGCCTCTGGCCAAGTAAGTGCCTGCAGGTGAGCCCTGTGCAGAGTCTAAGTGGCCTCATTGCCTCCGGGAAAGGGGCATTTTGGAAAAGGAACCAAATCTGGGTGGGCTGCACCTGCACAAAGCTTCCCAAATAAAATAATAAAACAAAACTGGAACAAGAGAGAGAAAAAAGGCCCTATAAAGCCACACGCATAACCAACAGAAAAACCCTCAAATGTTAAATTAGCTACAAACTTGTATCAAGAGAAGTCTTTTTTTTTTCTTGTCTCTACAAAATTCAAGTTAAAAGTTGGAATCCCGCAGCCCCCATCAGTGCTAGTGTGAGGACAACGCCTCAAACCGAGGCCTCTAAAATAAATGCAAAACAATTCCACAGGAGCAATTGCACTCGGGTCCCCAATCCCAGGGCTGGTCTGAAGGCTAGGCGAGGCTCCCCCAACATTCGCCTGCTTTTTTTTTTTTTTTTCCCCCATTTCCCCCCTTCTCTTTTTGTTCTATGTAGAATAATAACCTTTACAGGAAAAATACTGTACAACTTTCTTGGATTTTTTTTTTTCCATTTTGATTATTAAAGCCAAAACCAGTCGCATCCTTCCTGTTTGCACCAGAGTGGCTGAGACCCTCACCTCCAGGCCCCCACCAGCTGTGCCAGCTTTGGGCCACAGCCCTGATTAGCTGGAGGGTGGGCTGGGGCCTGAGTGTCACCAGACCTGGACCACAGCTTGGGGGCGGGAATGCCGGGCTCGCTGCTGATTCCATGAGATTCCCTCCATGTCCCTGTAGTGTCACCCGTGCTGATGCTGACCGTCTTCGGCCGGCCCTCCCCTGAGGCAGGGGGAGGTCTTAGCTGCATTAGGGGGGGCCCAACCAGATGCTACAGGAGCCTGCCGCTCCCACAACCCGGTGACCCCCGCGGGGAGCCCCTGAGCAAACAAGGACCTCGCGTGTGGGTACCGACAGGAGTGCAGGTCAGCGCTGCCACACAGCACCTGCTATTCCCTGAACACCCGCTCGGGCGGGTGGGGAGGGCGCGGGCGGCCCGGAGCACCAGAGGGGTCCCCGCCTCTGCCCTGAGATGGACTCGGGGTCCGGAAGCACCGGCGGGGCCAGGGCGCCTCACTCCCTGGGGCGGCCCAGCGTGGTCTGTACACAGGGGTTCACATACAGAGCAGTTCTAGAGGGGGCTGGGGTGGAGCGGCGGCTAGGGTGATGCGGCGGTAGGCGCGGGGCCGGGGCCACCCAGGGCTGCCAGCGGGGTCCGCGCACCCCCCTCGCCCGCAGCCTCGGGCAACGACTCCTCCGAGTCGGTGCGCAGGTCCTCGTCGTCGTCATCATCATCATCGTCGTCGTCGTCGTCGTCCTCTTCGTCGTCATCCTCGTCGTCGTCCTCGGCCTCCTCCTCCGGCAGCTCCAGCTCCTCATCGTCCTCTTGGGAGGACTCCCCAGCGGTGGCTGTGGTGGCGGTGGTGGAGGCAGCGGGGGCGGGCGCAGCGGGGCCGTCCCGAACCCCGGAGGCGGTGACAGGTGGGCTGGGGTCCCCCGTGTCCCCGAGCAGGCCTAGGCCCGCGGCCGCTGTCTGCAGGAAGAGCAGCGAGCCCTGCTCAGCGGCCAGCGTGAGGGAGCCGTCCAGGTTGACGGGCGTACCTGGAGAGGCTGCGGGAGGCTCCCCTCGCTCCTGCTTCTCGTGCTTGCGCTTGTGCGAGTCCATCTGTGACATGCCCACCACTGTGTGGCGGCAGCCCGGGTAGGTGCAGTGGAAGTGCGAGCACTTGAGCTTGTACTTGCAGTCGGGCACGGCGCAGTCGGCGCTCGAGCTGAACTGGCAGAAGCCAGCGGCGCTGATCACGTCCTGCTTGCCGTGGTGTTTGCGGTGCGCAGTGACCTTGGTGCTGTCTGTGCAGCGGAAGCGGCAGCGCAGGCAGTGGAAGTGCGTGCTGGTGCCCGAGAACGGGCAGTCGGCGAAGTGGCAGCTGAGGGAGGCCTTGAAGCGCTTGAAGTCGTCCAGCACCAGGTTGTCCACGCGGTCATGGTGCTGTGCGTGCTTGTACATGTGCGTGCGCCCGCAGAACTTGTAGCCGCAGTTCTCCCGCGTGCAGTGGTAGTGGGTGACCTTGAGTGAGAACTGGCAGGCTGTATCCTTGCAGTCCTCATAGAGGTCAAAGCGCCGGAAACCCTCCAGCATCATGCCCTCATCCAGCATCTTCCGAGACGAGGCTGTCTTCCTTCGCTTGCCAAAGGGAGACATGTCCTCGATAATCCAAAAGCGCTTTTTGGCCCCTGAGGCCGTCGGCATGGAGATGGTGTTCCCTAGGGAGTAGCGGAGAGAGGTCAGCATGGAAGGGGTGCCCTTTTGGCAGCAGTGCCCACTTGGGCACCATTCCCAGGGTCACACCCACACAGGGCCCCTGATCCAGGCATGGTGGCCAGCAGGCACTGCTTAGAAAATACCCTGGCTTCCCCCTGGCTGGGAGCCTCTCCCGTGGCCCCCTTGGGAACAGCAGGGAGTCCCAGGCTTCCCGTCTTCTAGGTCTGCAGGATGACCACACAGGCATCCCGGGTGGCAGCTCTGCCGGGCTGTGGTGGCTGCTTCCTGGCCAGTTTGGGTGGGAAGTGAGGACGCATCCCAGCGATAATTGAAGCTGAAGGGGAAGCGGGGAATCTAGGTCGGTGGAGTGTAATTACCCAAGTTGGACCCAGGCCAGGACGCCATCACAGGCCTGCCTCTAATGAGGGACAGGCAGGCTCCCTTCCTGCCAGCTAACCAGTCTCTGGCTGCCTGCTTGTCTGTACAGGGGCCTCCTAGAAGCAGAGATGCTGAGTGCCCTAGAGCCATGTGGGCCTCTAACTCCTTGCCCCTAGAAGCATCTTCTCGATACCAGAAGTTTCTTTAAGGTTTTGGAGTTCTCTGCCTGAGCTGAGGGACCCCGAATACCAAAAAGATGCTGCTGCCCTCTCTGTTGGGAACCTCTCCTGAGGCCCGAACCCAGGAGTCCAGCAAAGATCCAGGCTCTCTGCCAGCCACCCTAGTCCCACCCTGATTCTCAGGGGACCGGGAGGACCATGGTCACAGTCTTCCCTGTGCCTTCCTGGGAAGTACCTGAACACACCTGTGGTGGCGTCCTGCTAGCTGCACAGGCACTGGGGATAAGGCACCCAGTTCTAGCATTCAGTCACATATTCCCTGGGACCAAAAGACCCCAGGTCAGGCCCTGCCCAGGGTAGATGGAAGCATCTTTCTCCCTGGGCCTTCCCAGGATGCCTGGCTACCTACCACTCTGCCGTCAAGCCTCTGCAGTAGTGTATTGGAAAAAAGGCTCAATCACTACTCTTGGCAGATGAGAAGAAATCAAGGGCTAGGATGGCGTGAGGGCATCCAGGCAGGGGGCAAGGGAGCAGCTTCCGGTCTGGAAATCGGTGGGGGAGAGAGCACTGCAGCTTGAAGTCGTGGGGCTCCGCCTGAGTATGCCAGCCAGAGAGCGTTCAGTGGGCTGAACTCATTTTGCCCTGCTCAGGGCAGCTAGCTCTGGGAATCGGATGGCATCTAGGCTCAGTCAGAATGTGAAACGGGAATGGATGATGGATAGAGACCTGGGGGTGATGTCTACCTAAGGAGGGGGGCAAGCACACTATTGCACAAGGCCACTGGACATGGGGCTGGGACGGCAAGGGCTCTCTCTCAGCCCCTGAGCGCTGGGTGAGCCTGGCGGTTCCATACGGAGGTTTCTTCTCCCTGTCTAGAAGGGGAAGAAGGTCCAAACTTGGGCAGCTCCAAAGCAAACTGAGAATAGCAGGGCTCTGCCCTCACGGTGCCAAGGACCTCACAGGTCACCTGGCAGGACCCTGGCAGGAATCTGTTCTCTGAGGTATTTGGCTGTGAGGGGTGTGGGGCAGCCCTGCCCTTGGCTCTGCTGGCCACAGGAAAGGAGCCAGTCCTGGACCACAGCCTTGGGGCTCAGTCGGGGTGTCAGACAC
Source organism: Mus pahari (assembly GCF_900095145.1). Classification (NCBI taxonomy): domain Eukaryota; kingdom Metazoa; phylum Chordata; class Mammalia; order Rodentia; family Muridae; genus Mus; species Mus pahari. Next base: position 99,923,801 of record NC_034595.1, on the reverse strand, counting down.
TGGCAAGAGGGCATGTTTGAGTTACCTGCAGCATCCTGAACTAGGGGGGCGTCACTTTTTACTGGAGTTGGAGTGGCAGTGACAGGCGGGAAGCTGGGCGGGCTGCTGATGGGGTGGGCCAGGCCCCGGCTGGCTCCCAGAGTGGCACTGAGCAGAGAGTATGACAGACAGGACGGAGAGAAGAGGCATGGGAGGGGGGGAAGGGGAGGCCGGAGCACAGCCGGTGGGAAGGATGGAGTCAGGGTGGGCGGTGCGGCCCCGCGAGCAGCCTCATCACCAGCCGCAGCAGGAGGAGGAAGAGGAGGAGGAGGAGGAACCGGGCAGCCTGGAGAGGATGAAGCAGAGAAAACAAAACAAAGAACAAACAAACAAACAAACAAACAAACAAAACCAAAAACCCAAATGAGAAACCCAATGGCAAGTGCAGTATGGAGATATGTGGACAGATGAGCAGAGAGGTTCAGCAAGGAAGAAGGGGGGGAGAGGCTGCTTGGTGCAGTGTGGGCAGAGGTCATGGTGGGCACCAGGTGCCCAGGGAGGGCCTTGCGGAGGACATGGTGGGGAGGCAGGAACCTCTGGGGGGAGAGGGCACTCTGGGTTCTGGATGGACGCTGGGACTGAGGCCCTGAGGAGGCTGGGACGGGGCTAATGGGACAAGCCCTGGTCCCTCTCCGGGGAAACTGAAGTGATCTGGGGGCGGGAGGGCAGCAGAGATGTGGGCAGAATGGCCGGAGGAGAGGCCTCAACGCCCAACATTGTATAAGCGTGTCTGCTGCATTCCACCTTGGCCTCCTGGAGGCCGCTTGACTCTCAACCTGTGTCCCCAGCGCGCCTCGGCTGGCCTGGGCCACTCACCTGCAGCTGTGCTCTCATTGCCCACAGGGGTGCTGGAACAGCTGCGGTCCATGGTGGAAGACTCCGAGGACGCCGCTCCAGGGCTACAGCCTGTATAGTCCATGCCCTCGTCTGTCTCAGCATCCATTAGGCTCGGGGGACCCTGGGAAGAAGGAGAGGGGCCCCAAGGTAGTAGCCCACGGCTTCCTTGGGCATTCTGGGTAACATGGGGCCCTGCACCTAAGAGGAAGGACAGTTGAGGCACGGCTCTCACCTGGGACGGGGGCACTCGGTCAAAGTTCTTGCCCAGCATCCTCCGCATGTGCTTCCGGGCATGCGAGGTCATCTGGTGCTTGAGGAGAAAGGAGAACTGACAACCTTCCCGGATGCAGTGGAAGTGGCTGTTCACCTGGTTGTACTTGCAGCCTGTGGGTGCGAACACAGCAGCCGTGAGCCTCCCCAGATAGTGTGCTGGGCACAGAGGTGACATGCTGCATAGGCAGGGCCACTTGGGGGAATACCTCTAACTAGCTCATTCCAGGAAGCCAAGTCTGCCTGGCTGGCTGCTCACTGGCCTCCCCTCTGGCTTGTTCTATACACTCCTCACTGAGAAGCCACAGATCCATGGCCAAGGGACCTTCAGGAAAGGACCTCTCTCTCAGCCAGCCACCTTGTTCAGATTGCTGGTCAGCTGGCCTCCACCCTGCCTCTGCCCTCCTAGGCTGAGAACAAACAGAGCAGGCAGGACCTAAAGGGGCATCAGCTCAGGGCAGGCGAGGGCCTGCCCGTTGCCATGGTACCGGGCTGGCCAGGTGTCTTATGTCACCTCCCAGCTTTGTTTGGCCCCAGCTACTACCAAAGCCACCAAACTGTAAAGAAGAACAAGTCCCCCGACAGCTGCAAGCCAAGCCCGGCACAGCAGAGGCCACCAGGTGTGGGCACCTGCTGCCATGGTTAATGCGCTCCTCGGGCCAGGGGTCCTCTCTGAACTAACACTTGAAGGAAAGGGTTGTTTTCTTTCTCTTCTGGCAGTTTTGGACTGTCTCGGCCGTCTACGGAGGGTCCAGACTGGACCTGACAGCAGCCTCCAGGAACTCCAGAGGCCTCTACCACCGTGAGCACATGACCAGGAGAGGCCTGCCCGGTAGACCCCACATCTATCCACCTGCCCTTCGCTATCCTCCAACTTTCAGTCCATTCCTAGGAAGGCCCTGCCCTACATCTGCGGGGCTATAGAAGCTTGCCCTGGGCCTAAATTTGCCATGGTGAAGCTAAAGGGTAGGCTCTGCCCTCTGCCTGTGAGCCTGAGGCTCTTTTCTCTAGGACCAGAGCAGGAAGGTATCAGAGAGGCGTCGGAAGACACCAACTGCCCAGGTCAGACGTACCCAGAGTCTCTGTCTTTTGCACAACACGTACCTCAGTTTTTGTAAACATATGCTAAAGGTTTTAAAAAGTAAATAAAGAACCGAGACGACAAACAGCTCGTCTTGGACAAAACCCTCAAAACTAAAGGGCTCACAGGACATCCAAGTCTTCTCTGTCTACTGGGGAAGTGGGAGTAGCCGAGCTGGGGATGCCAGGGTGCGGCCCCAGGGTGTTGTCTTGGGGTGGGGATAATGCTTGGGGCTGTCCTCACTGTCTCTCTGGGACATCTGGGCTCTGATGCTTTACAACCTGTCGGACAACACTTGGCGGATGACACCTGTGATAGCGTTCACAGATCACGGGTCTGGGATGGTGGCAGCAGTACCTGGAAAGGTGGCCCAGGCCTACTGGAAGCCCCTGCCCACCCTTGGCCTCAGTACCTAGCCTTCCGCACTCCTCGCGCTTGGTGAAGTATTTGAACCCGTTGGCTGCCCGTCGCTCAGCCTTCTCATGCTTCTTTATATGCCATGGAAGTTTGGTGGTGATGTTGGTGACAAAGTAGCAGCCTGTCCGGAGGCAGTGGTAGTGCCCGCGCATCCGGAACTCACAGTGCTGCAGAGGGAGGCGAGGCATACGGATGTGCGTCAGGCCAGGCAGGAACATCTGTGAGCTCCTGCTTGTCCCTGGGCCATGGAAGGTTCTCTGCACTTGTGTTCTTCCATGCTCACAGTTAGAAAACACAACTGCGTGATCTGCCTTATCACATCATTAAACCATCTTGTACCTCTTTGCTAATGCCACACCCAGAGCAGACGTCACTAACCTGTTTTCAAGTTCACCCCTGTATGACCAGACCTGGGCAGACATCACTATTCTACCCCAGCACTCCCAACCTAGGCAGACATCACTAATCTATTGTAACAGTCTTTTCTGCACTTAGACCTTACCTGGACTACTCAGGCAGCCTGCCAGTCTTGGAGACTGGGCCTTTAAAGAGAACATAATCTGTCCTTTCTGCCAGGCATGGACTGTTCTATTTCTTTATCCAATGCGCCTATTTTAAAATTCTAGGCCTCTAGGGAAAGGGGGCATAGCTATTTCCAGGATGGGTACAAATGATGTCAAACACATGGTGGCTGAGATAGCATTTAGTCACCACTGGGAGTTAGGCCTGAAATGACAGCCCTCACCAACTGAGCATCAGTCTGGACCCCTGCCCAGGGGCCTCTAGGGGCTCTGGGGACAGACAGTGGGTGTCCTTTCCAGTGTCTAGTGCAGGGCAACTTTAAAATGGTGTGAGAAGTGGAGTCTCTGCCAGGAGAAGCCTGCCCCGGGCCTTGAGCCTCCTGCGCCCCGCCTCACTGACCTGGTTGGGACACAGGCACTGCAAAGAGTAGTAAGCGAACTGGTCTCGCACGTTCACCAGGCTGTTGCTGGGGTTGATGTGGTCCAAGCAGTGGGACTCAGCCTTGCCCGAGGTCTTGCAGACGTACTTGCAGTTCCCGAAGAGACAGTGGAAGTGGAACTTGCTGGCGTATTTGCAGTCCGTCGCCAGGCATGGGTCGCTAGAAGGAAACCACAGCCCAGAAGGTCATTGGCATCCCAAGCCCTCCCACTGATGTCCTCTCTGGGTTTGTGTTAGGGTTCCCTCCTCAGTCACCAGGTGTGTAATCAAGGGGAACGCAGTGGGTCACCCTCCTGCTCAACGGGAATGGTCAGCTAGAGACTACAGATCCCAGCATGCATCACTGTCTCCTTTTGGAAACTCTTGCCTGGTAGATGGGGTTTGCCATAGACTGGGTGCTCAGAGCAGTGCATGCTGGGACATGTAGTTTCCAAGGCCACACCCCAGGATTAGAGATAAGAGGGCTGCATTAACTTCTTGGGCATAAAAATAATGGATAGGGCTGCCATTCCTGGCTGGGTGCCAGCAAGGGCTTGGCTGGCAAGACATGGCACTGCGTGGATGTGGCTGACTGACAGACTGCAGATGCGTGGGCAGCTCTACCAGGAAGCGCCACTACCGTGGAGTGTGAGCAAGTGGTAGCATGTGCCTGGTGTCAAATCCCGCCAGGGCTCACAGCTGCTGGGACATCCCAGGGTCAGCTGAGGCCTACAGTGCCCGCCTATCCAGAGAACCTAGGGGCCTGGGGAGTGCTGGGGCCGGTGGAGGTGCTGTTGAGCGGGGAAGAGCTGGAGCACCCGCTAGTGTCTCTGAGGGTTGAGCGCCAGGAAGCTGCAGCCATGGCTACGGCTACGGAGAGATGTGGTCTCCAGACAATGGACCCATGGTGGGAGCTCTGGGCAGGTTCGGGAAGCTAAGGAGGCTACCACATCAGGAAGGGAGGAGAGTGCAGGAAACGGGAGAGAGACAAAAAGAGCCCTGTACCCTTCGTGCCATGGGCCCAGCCCCAGGTTCTCAGAGAGGGAGGACAGTTGTTACTCAGGTGGTATAAATAATCCAATTTATTACTTTTTATTGAGAACAGGAAGCCACACACTTTATGATACAAAGTCACCGTTCTCGCCGCAAGAAGCCACCACCATTAAGTAAAGAAGGTTCCTTCCACCCTTGACCGCGGTGTGGACCTTGAGGGGCCTAGGCCCTGCTCCCACCCATGCCTTCTGTGTCCTATTGACTCAGCCTGGGTATGCACCACAGAGCTGGCCAGCAAGGTGGCCCCAAGGGAACGCAGCCTTTTTGTAGGACCAGGAAGTTTCCTGAGGGATCCCCCACACCTAGCTCACCCCAGCCAGTCCTTGCAGGATCCCAACGGATCACTGGGGATATGGCCACTTGCGCCCTCATCTCCCACTTACTGGCTGCTCGGTACAAGCAAGCATACAGTTGGAAAGCTAAGTCCCAGAGGCTGAGGGCAGCCAGTGTAACTCGGCAAGGTGAGGCACAGGGCCTCCTTGCTGCCCTGGCCATACCCACTCCCAAGACATAGGGACAGGTGCCTGCTCATGGAGGGACTCACTTGTCCTGGAACTGGAGGAACCCGGGTTTGACCTGAGGCTTGGCGCTCTCTAGAGATGTCGTCGCCAGGGGCGAGGTGGGCAGGTGAGGCACTGAGGAGGGAATCTGAGGCATCTGGGGTATGGTGGAAGCCAGCTGCTTCCAGGCGAGCAGGGTAGGGGTGGAGGGCACAGACACCGGGCCGGGAGCAGGCCCCTCCAGAGACGATCCAGGGACCACGGTGCCGGGAGGTGCTGGCGGGGACGAGGGTGCCAAGGGAGGTTTGGTCTCGGCAGCAGAGGCTGGGAAGGAAGCCTCTGGGGTCCCCTTTGCTGTTCCTCCCTCCGTCCGGAAGTGGAAGCTATGGGAGGTAGAAGAGAGTCTCTCAGGACATCAATCAATAGGCCCCACGGCTGGGTCAGCCCTCCCCTGTCTATGCCTGCTTGGCACTTCATGTGACCCCATTATAGTGGGCTTAGCACTCCTAGTGTAGACTCTGGAGGTCTCCCGTGACCCTACCTGCTTTTTAACTCTGGAAATCATAAAGGCACGGCAATTCATTAGGTCAAAGGAAATGGGAAGGTGTCACATGTTGCTAGAAAGGCCTGCATCCAGGATCCCTTGCCCTGGTTCCAAACCAAGTCTTTCCAGCTGGGTTCTGGCCTTTCTAAACACTCTTCTATTATGGAGGGTAGCTGGCCCCACCAGGTCTGCCAGGTGGCAGCTGGTGCTCCAGGGCGCAATGTGTAGGAGTGAGGGAAGCCTGCCCATTTCTGGGGTAGCACCTATGAAGAACTCAGGTCTGTGACCTGGTGACAACTGCTCTGGGATATTGCTTAGAGGGTGGCTAGAGGCCTGTGCCACCCCCATCCCCATCAGGTCCAGGGCATAGCATAGATGGGGTGTTTTAAGGAACACCCTCCCCTCCCCTTTCCCTGCCCCTCCCCCAAGACCCTCACTCACTTTGCATGTTTGATGGCTCCGTCCAAGGTGCTGAAAAGCGCACCACACTCCTCCACCACACAATGGAAATGCGCCTTGTGGAGGAAGTCACACTGGGCGTCACAGAAGTCCTTGGTACCGAACCTGGTCAGAAAGAGCTCAACAGTTAGATTATCTCAGTCAGAGGTGGGGCCTTGGCCACCAGGGTGGATGAGAGCAAGACCCTCTGTCCTTTGCTCCCCCCCCCGCCCCGCCCTCGCCCCATTCTCTGTAGAGCCCTCACCTGCGGAGATACACCTTCCAGGGCTCTGACAGCTTTTCTTGAACTAGTGCCTTCACAGCCTTGCCCAAGAAAGGCGAGGGCTCCCCGGCGGGGCTCCCCTCCGCTTCCGTCTTGATGTTCAGAAAGTTTTCGAGGCTGGGGTTGCCCTGAGACATCTGCAAAGAGGTGAGCTTGGAGCTTGGGAACCCCATCCCCCCCACCCTCGATGGACAACGCCTCTGAGCCCTGCCACGCTGAGAGCAGAGAACACAGAGAACACACACACCCCTTTGGCTAGAGAGGACGCCCATCGGAAAGACTGTGACTCTGGTCCCCTGGAGGCAGGGCCCCAGGTTAAAGGACTAGCCTGCAGTCAGAGCCATCGTTCACGCTAAGGCCTCTGCTCCGGATGCAACTACAGCCCATCTTGCCCTGGACTAGACTTTGCCGCTCCCTGATCATTCTCCTACCAGAAGGTATTCAAAAGAAACTTGGGAGGAGGATCGGTGTGTGGGTAGGGGGACCCCTGTGAATTTCTTGAGGATAAAAGCCACGCAAAGAAGCATAAGATATTTTCGCAGGGTAAGAGCAAGCAGGTTCACTGTTGCTGCTAACGCGGAACGTGAGGGAGCAGGGGGTGGGGACTAGAGGGGGGCAAAGGACAGCAAGAGAGAGTAACCAGAAAAGGGCAGGCAGCAAGGCAGCAGGGCATCAGCAGCTGGGGCCGCGGCACCGATGGTGCCCAGCTGGAACCCACCCACCAGTGGCACGAAGTCCAGCCCAGACCCAGCTCCCTCTTCAACCCAGTCACTTGTGTACAGTAACCAAATTAATCTTGCTGCAGTCAAATTTATCATGTGAAGGGGAAAATATATTTGAGATGATGTATAATTTACAAAGACCCTGCATTATTTAAAATAAATGTTCTGGAGCGACCTCTCCGGAAGGCGTCCGAGAGCATTACTCAAGCCGAAAAGTGGAAATTGATGCTTTGCTCCCACTTTGGCCTTCCCCTCCCCCACCCCTTTTTAAACAAACACAAAATATACAAAATAAATAAATAACATTAATAACTGAGGGCCGGAGAAGTTAGAGGGTTCTGGAAAAGCTTTTGGAGCCTACTATCCGAAGGGGGGAAAAGGGGTGTCAGAGGCTGAAATATATTTCTTCAGCCAGTTCATTAAATTAATTTGTAAGCAGTGGCTCTGAAATTATATTCGATGAAAAATGGCTTCAAAATTTAAATGGTACAAACTCATCTTATTAGAGGGAAAACATTAAAAAACAAACACATCCCCCCAGCCCCCCAGCACGGCTTTAATTTCTCTGGGTGGGGGAACGGAAGGCGTGTGATGGATGGTTCTTACCTTATTCATAAGCGAGGATAAAAGAGATGAATTTGCCGAGACTGCGTGGCCATTTGATTCATTACTGGAACACACAAACCAAGGGCCTTCAACTCAGACATCCGTGGGCCCAGGCCCAGAGGCCCTTCCCTCCCAGTCAGCCAGCCCACGACCCTGAGATTTCCACTCTGCTGTGACAGCTCGGTGGCAGAGTGAACCCTGGCCGGGAGGGTGAGCTCGGCTTGGTCCCCAGGGCTGGCTGAGACTAAGAGGCGCAGACCACCTCTCTGGGGCCCAGGCCAGCGTCTGCAGGGGTTTTTCTGGCCTTGCCTCACCTGGGGTCCTTCACAGTCAGGTCTAGACTGCGGTCTTGGGAGGCCTCGTGGGGACCTGGGGTGCCAGCACTGTCGGGTTCCTGCTTCACCTGGGCCTGGGGGAACTTGGTGGGGGTGGGCTGCTGCCCACTTCCTGCAGGGGAGGGGGAGGGAAGATGGGATCAGAGGGGCTCAGGCTTCCTCAGGTTTAACACAGGCACAAAGTCTAGTACCCTGGCTCCTTTTCACCCAAAGGAAGGACAGCAGGCTGAATAGGCAGGGGGCCCCCAGGAGCACTGGCTGCTGGTCAGCGGCTCTTCCCGCTGACGAGATCACTTGCGACGTGTACCCCTGTGTGGCAATTCTTCAAGTGATAATTATTGCAAAATTATGTCAAAGTTGTCCTGGCTTAGGGCCTCCTGGAGGAGGAGAGGGGGTGGCTGGGGAGGGGGCCTGGGCGGGGACAGGGGCCCTTCATTTCCACCACCAACTGTCACAGTCGATTTGCGGGGCTGCCGCTTAAGCTTTTATTAAAGACTCTGTTAATGCTGAGGGGAAGTGGCAGATCTGGACTGGAAGCGGCCCCTTCGTAGTCCCTGCCCACTGTTGCCGAGGCGACGGCCCTGTCTGCACTGAGCATGCCCGAGGAGGGCATCTGCTGTGTCAGGGCTATCAAGGCTGACGGGCCAATCAGGGTGGCTCAACCTATGTGACCTCATCCGTCTGTCAAGCTGTCCAGGGCAGAGGCTGCAGGCCCGCCCTGGATGCCTGACTGGGTATGAGGGGGAGCTTGGTGGGAAGAGACCACAGGAGGTTGACAGGGCAGGGCCAAAGGAAGTTGCTGACAGGATGGCGTCCAGTGAGCCTTGCTCCCCATAATCCCCAAGTGACTGAAATATTAATTTGCCCCAAGGCACTACAGCTTACAGAGAGCTGCTCCACAGAAGCAAGTGACATTTTATTAAAGATGAAGGGAAACAGCTTCCCTCCCCTTTATCTGACCTTTCTTTGGGGGGGAGGGGAGAGGTGTTTCTGGGGTAAAAAACTGGATAGTCTGGTAGCAGAGACTTCCGTGGCTCTACCTGCAAGGCCCTGGCTGGAGGAGTGAGCGTAGCTACAAAAAGCTCCTCCCACCCTTGACGTGGAAGACGGGGTTCCAAAGGGGCCACGACCCTCTCATGAACCAAGAGAACTTCTAGCCTTCAGGAGTCCACACTACAGGCAACTGCGGTCACCTATCCTCGGCTCCAGAGAAAAGGCCCAGCTCCCTTCCCGGGCTAGCGTCCCCAAGAGCCCCACGTGGTCGCGAGGGACCCTTGGTCTTGACTGGTTCTGAGATGGTTTTGGATGGGAGTGGAGCGTGAGGGCTGGGCAGCCAGGCTGCTGAGGATCTGGCTAGGAACAGACCTCTCTCCCTGTCCCACCCGCTCCACAGGGCGGGGCTTCTGTCCCTGTCCTCAGCATCCAGCCCAGCACGCAGCCAGCAAGCTCCCCTGGGCAGGTACCAGTTGTTTTTGAAGGAACGAAAGGAGCCATATCCGGGGTGGGAGCTGAACTCTTTCTAGGAATCCAGGTAGCGCCCACTACCCTCCGAGGAAGATGGGCAAGGAAAACAGGAGAGGGGAGAAAGAAAATTCCCACAGGGAAGGGGAGAGGAGGAAGAGAAGAGGGGATGAGGGAAAGAACCTGAGAGTCATCCTAGACAGGCGTGCGATGCAAACACCCATTCCCTGAGCTCACGTGTCACTCTGTGTCAGCTAGAGAAGAGCGGAGAGAAGGGTGGCCTTGGAGGACCCTGCTCAGGGACTCACTGGTGACAGAACCAGTGAGACCTGGTGCCGTTAAGCCACCCAGGTGCTCAGAGACGGGAACCATTGACTGGCTCCACATACAGAGAAGGAGTGAGTCTCTGGGTGCGTGGCCAAAATGAGGGACCTCCCCCCCACAAAGGGCAAACAAATCGACAGGATGGAGACAGAGACCAAGCAGGAAGCGGCTGCTAAGTAGGAGCTGCAGGCGCGGGGGCCGGACAGACACTCTTCCCAGCCAGCCCAGTGTTCTTCAGTCTCAGGACTGGGAGTTGCCAGTTTCCCAGTGTGCTTGCTCCCGGGGCAAGGCCCAGCCTGCTCACCTGGGTCAAAGGTGGCAGAGGGCTTGAGGGCGGCCGCAGCCAGTCTAGCCATCATGGGTGAGATGAGGCCTTTGCTCGCAGATATCCTCTCCATGATGGAAGCAGGGGGCACTGAGAGAGAGGTGGCAGCTGTGGGGGCCGAGTCCCCAGCTCTGGAAGCCATCAGAGTTGGCATGTCAGGGGTCGCTGAGGTTGTGGCTCCGGAGGACATGGAGCCCAGGAGCCCTGGAGATCCCACAGGCAATGAGGCGCTCCCACGGTTAGGAAGCAGAGGGAAATAGGGTGTGGTGGTGGGCAGGCCTGAGTTAGAGAGGGCCAGTGCTAGGGGGATGGAACCAGACAGGCCCTGGGGCAGCAGGCCTGCCATCTTGCTATTGGGAGGTTTGGTGGCACTGGGGACGGCCTCGGCAGTGGTGGTGGCAGCCGCAGCGGCCAGGGATGCGGACGATTGCTGGCTGGTGGGGGAGGCGCTCAGGCTGGAGTTCTTGCTGCTCAGGGCCGAGAAGTCCACGAGGTCGTCATTGCTGGACTCCTCGTGCTCCGTGTCCTTGGCGCCCAGCAGGGAGGCCGGCAGCCCCAGGGCCCCGGAGGACCGGATGTGCCGCCGCTCGTGCTTGCGCTTGTGTGAGGTCATCTGGCTGGTGGAGGTGAAGGTGAAGCCGCAGCCGGCACGGATGCAGTGGAAATGGTTGGTGGCCTTGCTGTACACGCAGCCCTCGTACTTGCACTCCTCGTACTTGTAGAACTTCTTGAAGCCGTCCTTGGCGTAGGCGTCGTCCTTGATGTGGTAGCTCTTGTGCTTCTCGATGTCACACTTGTTCTTGAAGGTGAACGTGCAGCCAGGGCGCCTGCGGAGGACACGGGAAGACTGACGACACCGGGTCTCGTGGGAAGACTGAAGGCAGGGCCATTAAGCAGCCCTGACGCCCAGCAAGAGCAGGGCCCTGGTGATCCATGGCCTGGTTCCCTGCCGGTCCCTCTTGCAGCCTTCAGTGGGCAGTCACTCACTCACCTGCAGTGGAAGTGTGTGGTCTTCTGTCCGTAGAACTGACAGTCAGCCGTGCCGCAGTCCTCGGTGGCTCGGAAGCGCTGGAAGCCATCGTTGATGAGCTGGGTGTTTTTTTTGTGGAAGTTCTCGTGAGTCATCACATCCGACGTACTTGTGTATACCTTGTTACATCCCACCTGCGTAGACCAGAATGGTGGTTAAGGGGTACAAGTCTGACCCTCCTGGGCCGACCGAGGAGCCCAGTGCTATGGTTGGAGCCAGGTTCTGTTCAGGGAAGACCGACACCTCCGAACCTCAAACTCCCCAGGTTAGCCCAGGCTCGGAAGCAAAGCAAACCTCCAGTGCCCGCCAGCCTTCCCAGGGGGTGACTGTGATCCGTCTGCAGAGGGTTGGCCTTGAGACCCCACATACCTTGGCTCGACTGAGGGGGCTACCTTCTAGAGAAGCTAGATGTGGGGGGTCCCAGTTGGTGACTCTATCTCTAAAGTCTAAGGATTGGACAAGGGCTGGACCCTAGAAGTCACCTTTAGCTCCAGGACTTCCTTAGAGGATGGCCGCTGGGCACGGGGCCCTCCCACCCACTACAGATGGGCCAGGCAGGCAACGTTGCCATATTGAGTAAAAAGCAGGGGCCCTAAGCAGTGCCGAAGGCTGGGCTGTACCAGTGTCTGCACCATCTCAGGCCCAGAGAGCAGCCCCCCTCTGCTCACACCAGGCTGTTTCAGAGAGGTCGGAAAGGATCCCTGACAAACACGGGGGAGGTGTGCGGCTGCTATTTGCAACCCAAAGTTGCCCCTCCTGAGCTTGACACCTTGAAAAAGCCCAGACTCGGTGTGGCATTAAAACAAAGAATTAAACAAAAACCTCTGCAGGAGTCATTTGCAACGCTGCTCTGGGTGTTAAAGCCCGAAAAATGTTGGTCTATATAAACAGCTCACTGAATTTCCCCCACACCAAGTATGGCAACAGGGAAGGCCCCACCCTGGCCACCAGACACTGCCAACATCTGAGCTTCTGGGACTCTACATGCCAGCCACCCAATATCCTGGATCGGGAGAAAAGGAGAGTCCCGGCCAATCAGGCCCCTGACTCCTGGGACAGCTCCGGTCCTGGAGTAGAGGGCTAATGGAAAGTTCTAGAACCCTAAGGCAGCCGCCGGCCCAGCAGGCACCTGCATGCAGTGGTAGTGGGTGCTCTTCCCATTGAGGTGGCAGCCGTGGTAGTAGACACTGCAGTCATCCAGCGGGCTGAAGCGCATGAAGCCGTGTTGCAGGGAGTTGTCGCGCTTCTTGTGCATGTTGTAATGTCGGATCACATCCTGCTTGCTTGTGAACCGCTGCCAGAAAAGAACACCAAACCAAGTTGGCAGAAGCCCGTGCCCCAAGTCCATGTGCCAAGAGTGCTTGGACCAGGACTGGCCCCAAGGCCCTCAGGTCACCCTATAAATAACCCTGCTTAGGGTCAAGACAGCCCAGACGGCCCAACCAGTTCCCGGCACACTGGTCGTTGGAATGATTCCAAAGACTCAGAAACCACAGTTCCTTCCCTGACCTCTCCCGAGGTTTCCAACAGCCAGGAGCACAGAAGATGCCCTGGCTAGCCTTGAAGGCCAGGGCTCTGATGGATGAAAACACATTCTACCTAGCTAGTGCTCTGCACAGGCTGAGCAGGCAAGACAGAGGGAGCTGGCCCACGCGGATGGCCGAGCGCTACCTCTTCACCAGCTCTGCGCTCATAGGTAGCGGTGACCGTGTGATCCCAGTGGTTCAACTTGAAAACGAAGCAGTAAGACACATTTTGAAAGTCTTGGAAAGACAGTTAGCTAAGAGGTGCAGACGGATGGGCCTAGCCTTGGTCTGTGCTAGACTCCCTGTGAAAGGGAGCTGGGATCTGCACCACTGAGACGTCGACGGCTGCCGCAGACCCTACTGGTTACTTGTCTGCTTCTCCATGTCGAAGTATGGTGGCTAGTCCAGGCCCCTGCCCCCACCTACTTCCAGCAAGCGTCCATGCTGGCTGCTGAGCGCAGGATGGTCATACCTGGTAGTTGCACTCCGGGTCCAGGCAGTGATAGTGTTCACGGTACTGGTAGGCGCAGTGGATGTGGCCGCAGTGCTGACTTCCTGAGAACCTGAAGACAGGAGTGGGAGGGTCAGACCCATCTCTTTCAGGGATGCCAGTCCCTGAAAGGACTCTTCCAGAACCCAGGCCTGAGTGACTATTTCTGTCTGGGCCACAAAGCTGTACTTCTGGGGTTTAGTGGGCCTGGGTGGAAATACGGGGGTACAGGGGTGAAAGAGCAGAGTCTGGAAAGCCAGAGTAACTAAATGGACCTGTCCAGGGGGTCCCAGGCCTGCCAAGCTGCCTGGCTGCTGCATTTGTCTGGAAGGCAGGGCCAGGTGGAGCAGAGGTCGGGACACAGGTGGGAAAGCAGCAGCTGGGACAGGCCACAGCAGCAAGTCAGAGTAAGACATAGACCAGACAGGAGACTTGGAGCCCCACACAACCCAAAGGCCTTTTTAGCAGGTAATGGCCTGACCACCCCCCAATCCGCACCGCACTGGCAACTCAACCAGGGAGGGGCCACTGGCTAGGCCAATCCTGGCCTGTTGTGGAGAGGGGTTAAAGGCTCTCTCTGCATTCTGGGCTTTTCCTGACACTTGAAACAGTCCAGGGTTATGAATTTTTAAAGCACAGCATCTGTTTGGCTTCCCGCGGCAGGGAGCTCACTTTCCAGCCAAGTGCATGGCCAAGAGCCCTGTGCTGCCGGCCGGCCGGCCACTGAATGGCCCCTCTCTGGGCCTAGACGTGCTAAGGCGTGGCTCTCACAGCCTTGGTGGTGGCCAGACAGGGCCAGCCACTCTGGGGAAAGCCGTCCATGACCGCCCTGGAGAGGCACTTCACTCAGCCAGCCTGTTCCCTTCTGTGCGTGAAGCACTGTTTGGGGATGGGGGTGGGGACAAGCCCCACTGTATGGGGAGAGCCACAGGCAATCAGTGTTTCAATGGAAGCTGCCAAAAGGACCATCTGTTGAGGCACTAACAGTCGTGATAGCAGTAAAGAGAAGACAGAGGGAGAGGAAGACCGAGAGAAGACAGCTAGGGTGTGACCCCTGCCACATGTCCCTTAGGAGGCCCAATCTGGGGAATGTGGGAGCTTCATCTGCCAAGCCTGCCTCCGTCAGGATGGATCTCAAGGCTGGGATCCCAGTAGGCCACAGCAGAAGGAGATAGGGCTTCCCTTCCCTCCAGCCCCGGCAGCTCTAGTGTGGTCTGCACTCTCTCCAAGGTGCCACGCCAAGACAGGACCCAGGTCAGCTGCAGAGGGGGCCCACAGACTCACCTGCGGCAGGCCTGCTACCAAGCCCCCTTTCCTATATTTTGGCCATACTTAGGTTATATGTTGCCTAAGGACTGTGTTGCCCACACTACCCACAAAAGGAGGGTCTGACATGGACACAGGAAGTAGCCTCTCTGGAGGAGGTTAGACACACAGAGATGGAGACGTAGAGAAAGCAGCCCCTTAGCCCTGGGGATGAACTAATACACAGGTGGCTTCATGGTCCTTAGGCATTCCTGCCCTCCCCCACCCCTCCCGGGACACAAACCTCTGTCCACAGGCTCCTCCCCAAGGGCCTACCTGGCAATATATTTCTGGTAAATGTTTACATCTTCGGTGACAGCTGGTTTATCTGTGGGCAATCCGTTCCTGGTAAGACACACAGGGCACAGCCGATTAGCGGATGGGGGTGGCCTCAGGCCCCAGGAGCATCTGATGGGCAGCTCCCTGCCCTGGGCCATGGCTCCTCTCCCCTGGCCCTGTATCATTCTGAGGTACTCAGGGTGGTATTAAAAAAGTTTAGTGGCAGAAGCCCAGAGGAGCTCAGTTAGCCCATCTCTGACAGGAGTGTGCTACCCTGAGGCCCAGCCAGGCCTACAGTTAGCCTGGGTAAAGGCCAGGGCCTGGAGCCCCCAGCATGCAATGAAAATATGTGGGGCAATGGCTGAAGGGAAACACTAGGCAGGCAGAGAAGAGAGACAGGAGAGGAAGGCAGGACTGGGTATGTGTGTAGGGTATGGGCACTCACTCCTACCCTCATGCCAAAGGGTATCAACTGGATCTGTCTGGTTCACAGCCTTTAGGACCTGTAGGCCCCATCCTGCTATAGCAGAGTGGAGGGTTTGAGGGGCGGGGTTATTTGGCCGTATAAACCCCCACTGTTTTATCATCCAGACCAGTCTCTGTTCCTGGGTTAGGTTCACAGGAGGTACCCTCACCCAACTTCCCATTGTCCCCCTTTCTATTCAATGGACCAGGAGCCAAAGCCACCACCTGGTCCCCAGCCCCCAGCCCCCAGCCCCACCCCAGAGTGAGGCCCTTCTTTCTACTAACCAACCTCCACCTTTGCGCCAGGAGGCGGAGGGAACAGGTCGTGGCAACATTGATTAGTGAACAGGAATGCACAGAGGTGTGTGACCATATGAGGGTGCATGGGAGATGGGCCACAGGCAGGTCTAAGAACACTGGACGTGGGCACAGGAGCAGGTATGCACGTGTGCGCATGTGCGTGTGTGCAGTGGAAACACACATGTGGCAGTCTGAATCGCACACGTGGCTGTGACCGACAGACATGGCAAGCTTTGCAGGTAAGGAGGCAGGCCTCCTTATCCAGCCCAGCCCTGGGGTTTGTGGGGGGTGGGGGTGGGGGTGGGGGGCTCCTTACTTGACAGTGGAGACAGTTCCTGTGGTGATGGAGTCTGTTTTGGAAAAGGTTGACTTCAGGTACTCGGGAGTGTTGAAGGACAGGGAGGCAGGTGGCTCGGGTCCCGGTCCGGGGGTGCTGGGAGCACTGGGCACATTGGTGAGGGGTGTAGGAACCAGGCTGGGGGCGGGCGGAATCTTGGTAGGGCCTGGCTTCTGGATGCCCCGAACGTCGTACTTAGAGGGACGCCCCACCTTGCCTGTCTTGAAGGCAATGGCCCCGCCCATGTCAGGGCTACCTTCCCCGGGTTTGAAGAGGTGCAGGTACTTGACGTTCTCTAGGTCGTACTTGGATGGCTTCTTGTAAGTGCTTCCATTCTGGGGCCTCAGGTTCTCGCCTGTCTTCAGTTTGTGGATGAAGAAGTCATACTTGGAAGCCCGGGCTACCAGGTTCTGCATCTGCACACTGCTATGTGATGGCAGTGGCAGGATGGTGGCCTTGGTTTCCAGGTGGGCAGTGTTGCTGGGCAGCCGAAGGCTGGGTAAGGGACCCACCACCTCCTTGCCTGCCCGGTCCTCGGCCTTGCTTCCGTGGGCTGGCCAGGGAAGTTGCTCGCCGGCCTTGAGCTTACGGATGTATTCCTCGTATTTGGAGAAGCGTGCCCGCTTGCTGAGGGTATCCTCGGAGGAGGGCAACACGGAAGAGGCAGCCACCTCGGGGGCGGAGCCCGCATGCGGCTTCTCAAAGTTGATCTTCCTGGCCAGCTCATCCCTGGTGTTCTGGTCGTCGTAGCCAAACATGCCGAGGAACTCGGTCATGGTGGAGGCAGCATACTCCCTCAAAGAGGAGGCTTCTCCTGCGGGGGAGGAGGGCGAGTCACTCCTGGGAGGGCAGGGTGGGGGAAGAGGAGAAGCCCCTCTACCTTGAGCCCCCACCCATGGAGGGAGGAGACCAGCATGGGGAGGGGCGGAGCAGGACATGATCTATGGACATTTGGCTCACTTGTTAGGTTTTACGACTCTTAAATTAATTTGTTTTAAAAAAAAGTAATTAATACTGGGGTAAAATAAAACGAGTTCATCAATGCCAGGAAAATCAATTTCCTAAATGTTCTGGCCGATGGCTTTTCAGTACATTAAACAAAGTTTCATAAATGTCTCCACTCTCTCGCCTTGGCCTAATATGAAAGAGAAGCCATTTTACTGGAAGTAAGGCAAGATCCCAACCTGCTTCCTGAGGTGGGGGCAATGGTCACCAGGAACAGAACAGGTGGGGCTGGGGACCACTACAATCAGGCAGGACCTCAAAGTAGAGGAAGCCACTGTGAGTCTGGGGTCAGCCTGGCTGGAGGATCATGCCTAATGTCACACAGACCCCCCTGGGCACATGAAGCCTCAGGATCTGATCTCTTGCCAACCTCCCACCTCAAATAACTTTCCCCCAATGACAGAGCTGAGAGGCCGGGACTATGGCAGTGTGCCTACTCAGACCTAATCAGCTCCCACCGCCACTGCTCCAGCCAGGGTCGGTATCACAGAGAAGTCCTTCAAACCCCCTGTCACCTGGCAACTCCCTCTGCTCACACAGAAGGGTGGTCCCCACCCCCCAACAGTGATGATCAAGTCCTGCTGGATCCAGGGTGAAGCCTGAGAAGAGGGTATCCATATCCCCCCCCATCCATACCCGACACCCTGAGACCTCTGCTTGTCCCCCTCTTCCCCCATAAGGACACACATACATATTCACATACATATACACATTCACACACTCTTACATACTATACTCATATGCATACCCATAATAATGTGCCCACATTTATATACACGCTAAATTCATGTCCCTAGACACTATTTCCAATTCTACAGACACACATATACACAATCCCACAAGTCCCATACCCAGTGGCCCAGGACAGGCCTCAGCAGGGCTGGAGGAAATCAACCCCTCGTGTTCCCTCTTCCACACACAGTGTGTCACCACAGCAGAGGGACAAGTGCCCAGTATATACAAGCTCACTCATTTCTCCACCACACCCCTGCTGGACACCTCTTGTGGCCTACTCGCAGCATCCAGGTCAGGTGCACACAGACAAGAGGGAGAATAGCCCAGGGATGCCTGTACCTTACCTACTCCCACGCTCTCTCCAGCTGAGCACACTCAATGCAACCAGATTCTAGGTTAGAGGCCCTAAGAGCATGGCCAGAAGGGACCCCTGACACCCTCCAATCCTGTCAGCTTTAGGAGTCTCAGAGCTTACTAGAAGGGGAGTGATGGAGCAGTGTACCCCAGCAGGAGAAAAAGCCCAGCAGGGTGTAGAAGGAAGGGCTCTGAGACATGGGGGGGGGAACCCTACTAGACACGACAGAGGACAGTCAGACATCCCTCTTGACACCCTGAGTGATCCAAGGAGCTTACAGATGGTCGCCTTGGCAAGCTGATGGGTCAGCACAAGCCTGAGCCCCAGACACACAGGTTGGGGGCTGGCCTGGGAGTGGGCTCTGATTGTTGGATGAAGTGGTTCAGGAACCAGGGAAAAGGGCTAAAAATAGCAGGAGGCAGCTGAGGCCTCACTATATATGGCAGAGAAACAGAAGGCTCTGAAGGGCAGGCAGCATCAAACAGGGAGGGGACCAGCGGGGGTCCCCTAGACAGCCAAACTCCTAGGGAGCCAAACCCATAGTGGGCCATGGGGCTTGGACCAGGGATCGGTGCCCAGGGCTGACGGGGCCAGGCCAGAGGCTTGGGGTGGCAGCCACAGTAGTCCACGCTCTGCTCCTGCATTCCCAGCTCAACTCCTGGGAGGAGGGGAGAAGGCCAGGGTGGAGGAGAGACTACCCAACTGCCCTCGCCATGGTGGTGCTGGGTGTGGGATGAGGAGCCAAGGGGACAGAAGCCCCTGTTCCCGATCCCTCTCCTGTCCTCAGGCTCAGCACAATCACCTTGTGTCTGGCAATAGCAAGGGCTTTTCCTATCAGAGGAAACTGAAGGTCACACTTCTCCTCATTGATCTTGCAATGTTTGTTAATTACTCTGTCACTGATGTGGCGAAGGATAATTAAACAGCTCTGTTTATATCTTATATGCATAATTATGTGGCTGCGCAGGGCTCCCCGCACAGGGAGGAGATGCGCCCCTCGCTGCAGGGGGAAGGGGACAGGGGAGCAGGCAGGGGAGGTGCAGGACTCCAGGAATAAGCCTAGGAAGGAGACGCGACTACAGCCAAGGCCCCAAGGCCCAGGGCTCCAGCCCGATAGGAGACCCCTCTCCTGTCTGAAATGCCACGCCAGCCAGCCCTCCCCTGAAGCAGCAGCAGGGAAGGCTGCTGTGTGCTAAGGACAAGGAGACACTGATGGAGCCAGGCCTCCGCAGGCTTGTGGGAAACAGGTCAATCAGAGGAGGTGTCTGGGGCAGCTGCATGTTGAGGGCGACCTGCTGGCTGGGCTGAGCCAGGCCTGTGGCTTTAAGAGGTCCTGTTCCAGAGGGCAGGCTGGGATACAGGGTAGGAGACAGGGTGGTGGGGGGGGCACAAAGTCCTTTCTAGACATCTCAGCTAAGCCACCAAGAGAGGACTTAGAGATGAGAACTCACACTGTTCGTGTAACCACTGGCACAGCCCCACTGGTCCTCATCCCATGGCCAGGTACCATGGCCCCAGACAGACTCATATCTGTGCAGCTATGTGCAGTCACCCACAGAGCCCCTCCCCCGCCTGCCCATTCGTCCATCCAATCTATCTGTGGACACGCCCACCTGATCCCCAACCCCCACCCCCACCCCTAACCCAGGTCTCTCCAGTATTTGGAGGAAAAAAGGAGGAATCCCCTGGCCTTCCACCCTTGCTTGCTGGGCCCCTTTCCAGCCTCCGTTCTTCCGCCCCCATGGCCAGAGACGTACCTGAAGCCTGCCTGGCGCTGGGGCCGCTGTCATCTTTTGAAGCCGTACCATCTGACTCCTTCTCCAGGGCACTGTTATCCTTTGAGGGCTCTTCTGCATGGTCTTCTTCGTCACTGCAGCCCTGTGGCTGGACCATGTAGACCCCCTCTGGGGGCAGCTCCTGATCACGGGCAATACGCCCCAACACTGGGGTGGGTGCGGGCTCCTCACAGTATTCTCCATTGACCCATTTCTCGATCACTGCCCGCCTCTTGTCTTCTTCACTTCGGGGAGCCCGGGTCGCCCCAGACTCGGGGCCACTGCGCTCTTTGTCCCGGGGACGTAGCGGGCTACCTTCGGCTTGGGAGCCGGCCTCTGCTCCCTTCTCCACGACCACCTGTCGGCTGAGCTTGGCACAGATGGCGTTGAGCTTCAGGCCACCTTTGCGCTTGGCTGCCATTGGAGGCTTCCCTGCAGGTGGGTCGGTGCACCGCGTGCTTTCAGCTGCAGGGATGGAGGGGGACGGGGAGGTGAGAGGCCTACAAACCAAGCACGGCCACCCCCAAGTAGCTCTCCAGCACCCCCTTGATCGACACTGCCCTGAGACCACCTGGCCTGCGCTTATCTCCCGTATTAGCCAGGGCGCTGCAGGCTGGACCCAGCCGTCGCTCTACCAGAGCCTGATACAGCACCCACCATGAGCTAGGTGGTTCACGATAAAGGAATGAACCACTCTTCGAGACAAGAATTCCAGCACCCGATTCCTGAAAGAATTTCCTAGGCTTGCCTGGCCTGAACCAGCCCCTCTGTGAGGTGACATGTCCGTTCACACAGGAAGTGAAGGTACAGGAAGGGAAGGGGTCTGTCTGGTCGAGGTAAGGCTGACAAGTGTCAGCACTGCCCTGCTGGCAGCCTGGCTCTGTTCTGAATGTTCCACCTCACCACAGGTCCCCGGGGAAGAGTCAGCCGCAGCCAGTTTCCAGCCTGTGCCAACCTCCAGCCTTACCGAAGCTCCCAGCAGCTCATGGCTGGCACCTTTCCCACCTGAGCACCTTGTTCTCTGGCAGCACTTCTGCCAGGCTGGGTCCCTGACTCTGTCCCCTGTCCCTAGTTCCTACTGCTCGCTGGACTGCAGGGCTCTTCCCCTTGGCCATTCAGGACCTCTCTAAGGCCTACCTTCCCCATCGGTCTTCTCTGCTTTCCTCATCCCCACCTCCACATCAAGTCTGGCCATTTCCTACGGCTGTTTCCTTTCCACAAACCTCAGTCAGGGCTACCCAAACTCAGAGGCCCTACTTCCTAACCCAGAGCGTCCTCACTGAGGACAAGTTGGTACAGTGAGGACAGTTGAAGCTACAGATCCTGTGCTTAATCTCTGGAGACAGCCACTGAAAAGCCGGAAGCTAACACACACACACAGACATACACACACACACAAATATACACACACACACACAGACACATACACATAGACACACAGATAGACACATACACAGACACACAAATATACACATATACACACACGCAAATATATACATACACACATAAACACACACAGACACACAGTCAGACACACACACAGACATACAAATATACACATACACACACAAGCACACAGACACACAAATATACACATATATACACACACAGATAGACACACACAGACACACAAATATACACATACACACACACAGACAGACACACAAATATACACATACACACACACAGACACTGCTTAGCCTGCCCTATGCCCTCTTTAGGCTGCCTAGGGTCTCAGGGGCACACTGGTTAGGAAGACTAACAAGGGCAGACACACATACACACTGTAACCCCATACAACAATCTGTCAGCTGTCCAGTCATCCAATTAGTGAGGTCCTACTGTGTGCCAGACCTTGCAGTATGGCCAGACCCAGGTAGTGGCCATATGGAAGGTCTCTGCTCATAACACCTTTCCATATAGGGATCCCCCACCGCCCCGCCATCTACTTTCTGCAGTTCCTGCCAGGGAAGTTGACATGTCCCATATGGGTTAGAAGGCTATGTGAGGGGCTCTGTTCAGAGGCCGTGAGCCACGATGGTCAAATACATGGAAACGCATACCCTGAGAGCCCACCTGTGGCTATAGAGGCCTTGTGCTACACAAACATAATTGCTGTGACTTGTGTATGCAGATGGACCACTCCTTCAAATATACAGTGCCCAGTGGCCCCGGATCCTTGCCTTGTCACAGCGGCTGATATGTAAGGCTCTTCCTGGCCCAGAAGGGACTGGGTAATGCCAGCCTAGTCTGGTGCTACAGAAAGGTCTGCTCAGACCTGTTCTCGGAGGTCATGGTTTTAGGGCCTGTGGTCCCTGATCAAGCCAATGCCCACTCTAGTCATGTCTGTCCACAGTGCCAGACCTGTGCTGTCCACACAAATCCCTGTGCTCCCACATGTGGGTCCATCTTGAAACTCAGTGATAGGCCTCTGGGCAGACCGTCGGGCGGGCTCTGATACCGCATGACTTCCAGCAGGGTAGCAGGCCTCACCTGGGCTCCTTTGTCCCTGTCTTAGATGGGAAGAAGCAGGCAGGAGTGGAGGAGCCTGCACTATTTTTACCAGAAGGTAAGCAGCCAAGTGTGTATGGCAGACGGCAAATGAATCTATAAATATTTATCCCAAGGAAGAGGGAAGCACAAGCTCTCAGGGTTGCACTTGCTGCGGGTAACACCCCCCTCCTCTGGTCCCCACCCATCCTGGAGCCTCCCTGAACTTCGGCCCACCCGGCACAACCCACCCCCTCTTCATCTCGGCTTCATGCCGAGTCTCTGCCTGGGCCCCCACCAGCTGCGATGCAGCTGTGCACCCAGGGCCCACCCCCTGCCCCAGGCCCCTTTGCTCCAGCCAACTCCCTCTGCACCTGCCCTCCAGCTGCTGCTCTGCCCCAGACCACCTGCCTTCCAGATGTTGCCCTCCCCCTGACTCTACTGATGGTCCCAAGCGTGGAGGTGGAGAGGTAGGAGGTGTCTGGGCTCAGGACACAGGGACAGAGAGGCACAGGCAAAAAAGCCAGGCTTACAGTCACAAGTGCCCGTGTGTGCCCATGAGCCTGGGGTGGCAGGAGGGGGCTCCCGTATGAGGTTGAAAGCTGAGCTGCTTGCCTGCCTTCCAGTCCCCACGAACCTTCAACCAGCCCTTCCATAGGGCCTTGGGACCTACAGATTAACACACACTCCCCTCCACTGGTCTGACCCCAGACTCCTGTCCATGTAAACACTCCTCTGACTTTCTTCCCTGAAATGTAAACGCCATGGCCAGGCCTCAATGGAAGGAAGCCATCCGTCCCCGGCCCTGTCACTGCCCCTTTCATCTCCTTCCCGCCACCAGCCTGCCCGCTGCTCTATTTACACTGGACATTTCCTCTGGGAACAATACTGCCCAGGAGGCAAGCTTGGGCTGGAGGTTGGGAAGCATGGGGGGGGGCGCTCCCGCTCTGCTCGCCCAAAGACAGGCAGACTTGGGGGTGATGGTGGAGGTAGGCAGAGGTGGACCTGGAAGAGTGTCCTCCATCCCTGGGAGCCCACTTCTGACCCCAGCAGCTCTGCATCAGCAGAATAAACACTAGGAAGTGCACTGTATAGGTTGGAGTCTCGGGTCAGAGTCCTGAGCACGTGGCCTGGTCCTGCCCACGGCGAGCCTGGTCCTGGAAAAGCACTGTAGAAGCGCAAGATGGGGGTCTGTCTGTGCCAGCAGGGTCTGGGAAGCAAGGGCTGGGAAGGGTGCTAAGTCTTGAGACAGGCAACAGGTGGGCGTGGTGTCACCTGCCAAGCAAGACTGTAAGACAGGGAAAGCCCGTCTGACCCAGGAAAGGAGGAGGCAAGGATGGACAGGAGGCTAAGGCCATCCTTTCCGGCCTCCTCTTCAGCCACCGCTTAGCTCCCTGGGTCCTAATTCTCCTGATGAGCCTTGGAACTCACTAAGCCCCCAGCGGGCCATCCAAGTGAAAAGCACAGTCCCATCAAGAGAGGCAGGCCTGCCCGGGGTCCAGCAGGGACTCACTGAACGTTCCTAAGGATGGCTGAGCAGGCACCATAATAATCCCATCTGTCAGAGAAGGAAGCTGATCCCAGACCTCCCAGAGCATGAGGACACTCTGACAAGAGCCACTGAGGCTGGGCTCGAAACATCCCCGGCTTCCCGACAGGAGTGTCTCTCGTCCCCCGTCCCATTTCCTCTTCAACCTCACTTCCTGTCCCCATAACTCGGAGCCCCCTAAAGTGTTAACTGCGATGGGTAAAATGGTGCAGCAGATTGCTACAATAAATAATTTACTGATATTTATAAATATTCAAATCAGCCAGCTTCAGAAATCGAATGAAGGGAGTGCCTCGGGAGAAGGGCCCGATATGGCATGAATCTCTCCACTCCCTCTGAAGGCTGGGAAGGCCAGAGCTCCTGCCAGCTTGGGTGAGAAAGGGGGGCTCAGAGGGCTGCACCTGGGCCCATGTCCCCTAGCCTCCCTGACCATGAAGACAAGACCCGGGGGAGCTGGAGGAGCTGCTAGCTGCTCACCTGGCCCAGCCAGACCCCCCTCTCTCAGACAAGCACAATAGGAGAGTCTTGATGCCCACCGACTTATAGCCCCGGCCTCAGAGTTGCTGATCCTGTCAGACTGGGGACAGTCCCATGGGGCTGGGCAGGCCTGGCAGCCCCCTACCTCCGCCCCCATGAGTAACGTATTTCGTGGCCAGGCTGCCTGTCAGCCACTGGGCTCCCGTGCTTTATGGTCTCTGCTTGGTGGCTCTGAACTCCCTGGTAGGAAATAAAGTTCTCCCTGCGCGTCCCTTCTAAACATTTCACTCAGTGGAAACGGTGTTTAAGAAAAATGAGGACATATTTCTTCCTAAGGATGCAGTATCCCCTTTGGGCGGCCTAATGCCCGCTGTATATCAGGAGGTGGGGAGGCAGGGGCCAACAGCCAGTCCCCTGGGGTGGGGGTGCGTGGGGCCTTGCCTGCCTTTGGCCAGAAGCTCCGAGGCCACAGGCACTGCTGGGTGGCTCCGGTGGTGACTTTCCTAGCCCACAGTGTCACACAGCCAGTGACACCCCACGGGGCCTCGTCTGTGCAGGGGAATATGCCTGGGCACATACCTTGGTGGTTCCCTTGGCTAGTCCCTCCTATCCCACTCTGTCACTTGTGCTGTCCCCATTTCCAGATGAGCAGAAGCAATGAGCCTGTAATTGCTTTCTGTCACCCAGTCAGCACTAGAGCACAACTCCCACCAGGCTCAGATGTCCAAGGCCACAGAGGTTTAAGTCTCACACACGCCTCCCACGGCCTCCCAACCAGCTGTCCCAGGGTCTCGGAGGTGGTGTGCTGTTAGGGTTTCTGCCCCGGCTACCCACGAGGAGCTTACACTTCACAGACTACAAGCCCCGGTTTGATAGCTGTGTGCCTTTGTCTCGACACGGCTTCAGAGCACTGTCTCCGGGCCAGCACCTGGGTTGGAACGGGAGGCTATGTTGTGAAAATAAGGCAGGCTGTTGACTTCCCGCACTATCCTGGCTCCTACGCAGTGGCTTGCGTGGTACAGATGTTGGAACAAATCTCCAAAGTAATTACAAGAGCCATCACTGTGGGCAAAACACACAGCTGTAACATGAGAGCATGTAGGCAAGGAAGGGGTGCTGGATGGGGAACCCCTCCTTTCCTCCCTCTCCCACTGCTCAGCCTTCCTCCCCTTCTCTAGCTCTCCTGGCCAGAAACTGTACCCTAAAAGAGGGACATCACTTCTTGGGCCTGATTCCAACCTTGGCTGGGAGCACAAGGGCTTCAGAGTGTTCGTGGGAGGAAGGCATGGTTGCGGCTACCCTAGGGTTTTTGGCTCTCAACAGATCCATGCCGGGGCATGGGCGGGGCTTGGTCACCGGGCCCTAGCTTGCCCCCCTTTGTTTATTTATTTATTATGTTTTTTTTTTTCCGTTTAGTTCAGTTAAAAGGTTTACTATCCAGACGCGTCTAAGTGGCCTCACTTAGCGTAAGTAACTCTATAAATCAGGGCAACTGTTAGCATCCACCGCACAGGCTGGCTATCAATCTCCCCCAGGTCACAGCCAAACAGGAAGGGGAGAAAAAAGAGAGTTACCACCCAGGGGAGATTTAAAACACACACTGAGCAAACACACACTTGTGCCTGCCTACTTGTATTCGTGTGTGTGCGCATGGCTGCGCGCCATGCACACACACACACACACACACACACACACACACACACACACACACACCACATGTTCACATGTATATGTCTGCATGTCTCTATGGTTGTGTATTTACATTATGTGCACGTGTGGGCCCACAGAGTGGCCCAGGCGAGAGTGCTCTGAGGTCATGATAATAGAACACAACACAGTTCAGGGGGGAGGCAGCATGAAAAAGAGATGCCAGGCCTTCCCAGAGGTGGCTTCTTAATTCCTGAACTACCCTGCTGCAAGCAGGTGGCTCCGGAAGACTGTAGAAAGGATCTACTTGGTCCCTTTCCTCTCTGTGGCCCTCAGGTCTTCAAACGTGATGAAACTGAGCTCAAGGCAGGTACTTGTAAGAGGGAGGTTGGGGGGGCAGAGCCAAAGAGAAGGAAGGCTATGTGGTCCTCAGGTGCTCGACTGGGTCCTTACCCACTGAGTCCCAGCACCGGGCTCCAGAAGGAAAGAGTCTCCTAAATGAATGGTGCTGTGCAGAGTCAGAAGAATATGAGACTCAGCAGGGCGGCCTCCTGGTAGCAGCTGCAGCAAAGCCCCACCCGTTTACTGAGTAGGCACAGTTGTGGGGTCCAAAGCCCGGCCATAGATAGGCTGCCATCCGTCCCCAGGGAGGCCCCGACACTACCAGCTGAGCCATACCGGGAACTGGAGCAGGGTGGCAGCTCTGAGTACCCTGTACAGTTGGGAGACAGACGTGGGTCAGGCGTCCTAAGGGGGAGACCTGCTGGCCCCACCTCCCCTCCCCGCAGATCGGATCGGAGGCCTCCCTGGCTCACCCGCCTGCCTCCTGCCCGCTGCATCTCTCCATGAACTCTATTTCTCTTTCCTCTCTGAAAACAACTGAGCTGTAAATACTGTTTAACCTTCTCCCCCCCCTCCCCACCACCACCCCCTCCCCTCTGCACTATAAAAACACAAATATGCCATAACTCAGCCGGCCTGGCCGCCCAGCCTCCAACATGCCCTGCGCCCGGGCTCTCTGGAAGGTCATTACAAACGACTTTCCGATTCACTGCTCCTGAAATAATTTTGTGTATTAAAACCTGAATCTGCACTTTCTGGGGCCGAAAGCTTCGCTTAATTATGGCGGGTGTCCTTGGGACGGACAGTGATCCTTCACTCGCCCGCACTCCAGCCCTCCGCCCGCCAGCCCGCCCCCCTCCCCGGGCCCAATCTGTTTTCAAAGTGTGTCTGTCCTTTATTAAATTGTTTTCTTTTCCACATTATCAGTTGCCATGGAGACCTCATCTCTCGGATTATTTGAATTTCATTATATCTATTGATTTGGGAGCATTTCATCTTTTTTATTGTTTTTCTGTCAATTTTCAAAACGAATAACCATCTAATTTGCGTCAGTGCTGATTATGTTTGTCCCTCAATAGAGGTCGGCAGCTGCGCTGGGGAAACAAATCAATGAAAAACCATCATAAAACTCCCCACTCCGGTCTCCAGGATGTGTGGGTGACATTCCACGCCTGCGAGAGACACACTCATCAGCTCCAACTTCAGCGACGGTGGCGGCGGCGGCCCCACTCCACGTCCGCCTCCTTTGGCCTTAATATTTAATTTCGAGATTTGGGGCATTATTAGTGGTGTTTTTATTAGCGCGTGTGCATGTGAGTGTTTGGTGGTGGTGGGCTGGCTGTTTCATTAATTTGTGGTGGGGCAGGGAAGCCCCTAAGGAAGACAGGGCAGACTGTGTCTGGGGTGTGGCGGGAAGTGGAGAAAATAAGGGAACACCCCAAGGAAGGGACAGGAGCCTGGGGACCAGGAAGGCCCTGAGGAGGGATGGGGAGGGGACCGAGTGAAGGGGTGGAAAGGAGGGAATTCAAATTGCTTACTTTGTTGGTTTTTTTTAAATAATTTATGCAATTTTAAGCATTTATGTATAAATTTTTTAATAAGGCACCCTGGAGCAGGATGGCCATTAACATCCCAACGTCCTTCTGTCCAATGGGCTGGCAGAGAGGATCAATTTCTCAGAGTACTTTCCCTTTTTTATGACATGATAAAATGCTTTTAAAGCAACTTACACAAATATGGAAATTTTTTTCTTTTTTTTTTTTTTTTCGTCCCCTCTCCCTTCCCCTAACAGCCCTTCTTATTCACTGGGGAAGGAAGGGCTGTTCTTGTGAGTGTGTGCAAACACACACACACACACACACACACACACACACCACCTTTCTCTATGTGTGTGTCTGTCTGTCTGTCTGTCTCTGTCTCTCTGTCTCTTTCTCTCTCCCCTGTTGGGGAGGGGGCTGAGAGGACTGGCAGGGAGACAACCCCAGTTCTAACTGGAACTGGCCGCCTGTCCTTCTAACAAGGGCATAAACTTTCATTACCCATGCACGCAGTCAAAGACAATTTAGGGAAACGCGCTGCTCGGAAAAGGAAAACCTCAGCGATTCGTGGTCCACACTGCGGCCACCATCTGGGGGCTGTCCAGTTAGCCTGAGGGCATCAGGACCTGAACCTCTGCCTCTGCCTCTGCCCTGCCTGGCAGGAGGTGGGGAGCATGGGAGAGCCAGTCCCTCCCCCCAACCCCCAAGTCTCCCACCCCCACCCCCACCCCCTGCGGTGCCTTCCATGAGAGGCAGTCAGAGCTAGACCAGTGAGCCAGTGTGCAGACTCCTCCTTAGCTGGGCTGGACCCTGCCAGTCTTGCCTCCATTACTGTTCCCTTTCCCAGAAGCCCCTTCATGGACACCAGTCAGGAGCAGGCCCTTGACGGTGAGCATGAGACTCCTTCATTTCTACTGTTCCAGAGACAATGATGCAGCCAAGGCTGGCTGCGCGCACACATGGACAGACAGTCAGATGGAAGAAAGCAAGCAGGGAAATCTGTTCTAAGGTGTCCTGGAGTCTTAGCAGGATCCCCACAGACTTAGAACAAAATGCCTTCCCTAGGGTAGGGAGGTCCCTACTTTGGAGGCAGATATGTGACAGAAGTGACTGTGGGGGAAACTGAGGCAGCAGCAGCTGCTGTCTTCACTTTAGACCTTGAAGACGAAGGAAAGCAAGCCACGTGAAGATGGCAGGGAGTGAATTCTGGGTGACCCTGACACCCCCTCCCAGCTGCTCAGGATGGAAGGAGGGGTCTGAGGGTGAGTTCTGCCTGAGTTCTCCCTCTGGCTGATAATGAGACCGTCTCAGATAGCACAGTAGGCCTTACTCCACCCTCCTGGAATATGCAGCACCAGGACTTTGGCAGTTTCCAAAGAAAACAACCCACAGTAGATACGTTACTCCTCTTTAACAGTTGACACTTCAAGCATGTCTCCTCTGTCCTGAGTCCCAGCATCCACATCTGTAATAGAGTGTGCTTAAGGGATGACCGGCTGGGACAGAGGAGCACATGGTGTCACTTCTATAATGCTCAACACTAATGACAGAGCGAGAGACCCCTTCTCTGCAGCCTTGGAGGAAGGCGGGTCCAGGGTCCAACCTCCCATGGCCCTGTCAGCCTCTGCCCAGAGATCCAGCAACCGCCATGGTCTCCTAGACCCAATCTGTGGAAGCCTGGACTTCCTCTTTTTGCCTCACCTGCCCAGGCCCTCCCACCCCAGAGAGCCAGGCTTTCTCTGAAGGCATCTCCAGAAGTCTGCCTGCCCAGCTCCATCAGTAGCTGCTCAGTGGATTGTCCAACAGGGCCTCATTGCTCTCTGGACCCTCTGCTGTGGCAGAGAGTGAGCTGCCCTAGAGAGGGCCTGGCCACTCGAAGCCCTTGGTGGGGATGGAGGGGAGCGCCGATCCCCTCCTTTTCTGTGCTCAGATCCCCCCAACTGTCATTAAAATAACAAGTTTCTGTTACAATCTAAACATCCCCACATCGCATAAAGGGTTATATTACACCCGAGTCACTCCCGGCCCGTGTTTGCACAGAAAAGCTCACGGCAGGTCCCCCCTCCTGACGAAGTGACTTATTAAAGTTTAAACAGTAATTAACAGAACAATAAAAATAAAGGGATGTTTGGGGAGTCATAGCGCACACAGGGTTTTTGGCAGTGCCAGCAGTTTTTCAGTGCCCTGCGCTGGCAGCAAAATGAGAAGCCAGGGGGGACGGAGGACCGGCCGGGGTTGAGCCAGGGAGACTTGAGAAACTGAGGCCAGACTGGGTAGGATGACTGTCCAGTGTACCACGAAGGGTATAAAGAAGAAAGTGTGACAGCAGGCAGCTGGAGGGAGGGGGCGTTTGTAAGGCCAGCAGGGTTGGTGGCCTGGCCCCCGCCTGGCCCCAGGCACTTCCGGGAGCCCAATGCCTGGTCATATCTAGCCAATTCCAGCAGGGACCTGGCACTAGGAGACCCTGGAGTTAATGATTCCTGGAACTGGACCCCTGCCACTCTCACCCAGTCAGGCAGGTACCCTCCTTACTCTATGCCACCTGGAGAACTCTCCTGAATGCAGGCATGAGGACTCTGCCGGGGAGAGCCTTCCTTAGGCTGTTCTGGGGGAAGGAGACCAGCTATCCTATCTTTTTTTTTTTTTTTAAGGTTCATTTATTTATTTATTAATTATATGAAAGTACACTGTAGCTGTCTTCAGACACTCCAGAAGAAGGAGCCGGATCTTGTTGTGGATGGTTGAGAGCCACCATGTGATTGCTGGGATTTGAACTCAGGACGTTTGGAAGAGCAGTCGGTGCTCTTAACCGCTGAGCCATCTCTCTAGCCCCCAGCTATCCTATCTTAACTTGTACCAAACTCCACCTAAAGCAAGCAGGTACCCAGAAAGCTAGCTCAGGGAGACCCCCCACTGTGAAGACCTTGTGCCCGAGATCTGTAGGGAGCTCACGAAAACCAGAGCATCTTGAGCTAGCAGGGCCTCCCCTCCTCATCCTTCTCCTCGCCTTGTCTGCTGAGCACAAGTTCCACACAAGAGGCTCAGATCTATGGCTGAAGGGAAGAGCAGCAAGCCCAGCCAGGTAAAGGCGCTAAGGAGGTGAGGCCAGCACCTCAAAGCCTGAGGGGCCAGCCAGTCAGGAGGAAGCTGGGATCCAAGCTGGCCAGCCAGTAGGCATCCTAGTCCTGCTGAGCCGGCCCCTGCCTGCCCTCTAAACCTAAGCTCCCTCCTGATTCCCTTCTCCATACTTCCTGTCCCCTGTCCCCTGTCCACTCCTGTGTCCACCCCAGGCGATTCCCTGATCTTCCCAGCCCAGAGCCCACAGCCTATCCTGCGGCCTGTCTGACACTGCCCACCACTGCCTTCAAGGAGAGCCACTGCAGAGTCAAAGTTCTCTCTTCACCACACGGAATTGATCCTAAAAGTAGATTTTCGGTACAGCATCACCATCCCGCAGCCAGAGAGTGGTCTCCAGGACTCCAGGAGACCATAAAGAGGCCCCTCCCCCCTCCTTGAGAAAAAGAGCCCCACCCCCACCCCACCTCCCATGCTTTCCCATCTCCTAAGAGCACCAACCTGACTAGGCCTTCCCCAAGAGCCTTCCTCTACCTGGGTCCCTGCCATCAGCAGCTCCAGAGCACCATTAAGCTCAGAAATAAATCCTACCCTAAGGCCAGAGGCCCTCCCCGCCCCTGCTGCAGGTCCCTGGGCTGGTCCCTGCACATCAAAAGGTCAAGTGTAGCAGGCATAGCTGTGGTGAGCCATCTGCACAGGTAAGAGGCGAGGCGGACGCACGCCAGACTCTTTCTAACCTCGTATCTCACGAGCTCTGGCTCCAGGGAAGCTGAAGGACCCAAAAGGCAAGGGCTCTGTGTCTGGGCACAGGCAGAAGGGGATGGTGGGGCTTCAAAGACCTCAGTGCCACTTGGATGTCAGGTTCTAAGCCAACAGCTTTCCTCTCCCTCTTTTTGGGTAGAGCTCACTGGGGCTTCGTTCCCCAGCCCTTCCCCACTCCCAGTGACTCATAAGGGGGAGAGCAGAGGCTGGAGCAGACAGAGCTTGGGGGCCAAGGTGATGGGCCCCCAGCCCCCAGCTGCTGCCCTCCATTGGTTGGTAAGGCGCTCACACTCCCTCACCACTGGTGGACACATCCTGAGTCACCCTGCCCCAGAGCTGTGCCCTTCTACTGAGTGCATACTACAGTGGACAAGCTGGAACTGTTTCTGGAACCCTCAACCTGCTGTCTGCCCCCAGGGACACAGGCTCGGGGTCTCAGCTGGACAAGGAGTTCCTTACTGATGGAGGGATGCCATGTGCCCTCCCACCCTAGAGAATAGCCTCTAATAAAATAGCCTCCAAGATGGAGGCTGTTTTAGATCTGCACCAAACTTCAGAACTACAAGGCCAAGGCCTAAGGGCAGTCTCTGCCCAGGATCAGACAGAGCAAGGGACCTTCCACAACCTTGGAGCCAACTGTTCCTCAGTCTCTCCATGTACCCAGCAGGGGTTCCCTGCTACTGGGAGAATACAGGTCACACATTCTTCCACCCCTCCAAGAACTCCAACAGCTCTAAGCAGAGCTTCTGGGGTACAGGGTACAGGGCAGGAAGTCTAGCACCCCAGATCTACAAGGGCTCTGTCCTGGTTTATCCACTAACAACGAGGAGACTGTGGAAGGGGCCTTCCTGTTGCTGGGACTGTGTTCCCACAGTCCTTTGGGGCTGGCTGTGCTGTGGAAGGGAAGTAGGGCAAGAACTATCCAGGAATCAGGGCCTGGGACAGACAGACCCTGGGTCGTAGGCATAGCCCCAGAAGAGGTGGGGAGGCAGCTTGTGACATGGCAGCACCTCCTCACCATCTCTGCGCCCTGCTACCTCAATGCCTTTACCGACAGTGAGGGGGACACGAGGGGACTAATTTAGGACACGAGGGGACTAATTTAGGAGTATTTTTAAAACCATGGCCCTGGTGGATGGGTTTAGCAGTTGTCAGCCATCTGGAATAAGGAATTACAATCACCCCTCCTTAATCCTATATTCCCTAAACCCTAAAGCTGGTTAGTGTGGGGATGAGGCAGCAGGTGGGTGGGAGGGAGTGTCTGTTCCAGAAAGGAGCCCTAGCCCCCTCCCTACCCCGCCCCGCCCCACCTAGGAGTACCCTCCCTCCCCCTTAGAGGGTGCCTGGGCCCGGGGTGTGGGCTGTGGAGCCCAGTGTGTTTGAAGCCCACTCGGCTCCCCCACTGCTCACGCCTGCTCACTCCCCAGGCCTCGCTGGCTTGCGCAGGGGCCGTCAGGTAAATTAGATCTGAAAGCTGACAATTTCTGACCATATTTCCTTGATTATTTCAAACAAATGCACAGCAGCCGCTGTAAGGAGATTAAAGTGACATAAACGTCCCGAGTGGGAGGGGGGAGGGCAGAGGATTCAGGTCACCCCCATCCGTCCCCCGCCTGACAGACGCTATATCGCTATCCAATCCAATAAAAAATCCCCCCCTTTTGCTTTAATTAATTTTACAGCTAGCTTGCTTAATTACTTTCAATCAAAATCCTCCTGCCATCGCAAAATTAGAGATGGTTGAGCTCCATTAGCCTAAATTCTTCATTTCCATATAGAAAAGAGGCTGTCTACAGAGCCAGCCTGGGCCCCTGGCAGGACAGACACCCGTCTGCCCACCCGCTGCCAGACAGCCCACTCTGGCTTCCATTCTCCAGCCATGGCTGCCTTCTGCATGTCCTCTCATCCTTTCTACCATGACACCGTAAACTGAGGGTTCAGGTGGGGTGTCCTCACTGTCCCCTAGATCGTCCCCATGTTTCATGCGGAGCCATCAGGGCTAGGCTGAACTAAGAGGTCAGATAGACATGGAGGTTTGACTCTATGGAAAGAAATGGTCTATGCCGGGGTTCTTCCCTTACCAGCTGCCTCTCTACAGAGCTTCAGGCCCTGGCTGCCCAGACTCCTAACTCTGGCCTCTCTGCCCTCCAAGGAGTTCTTGGCAGAGCAAGAACACTCCAACTCTTGGGGTTTAGCCTGTCCATATAGACGCTGGAACCAACATCATCCAGGGTTCCCTCTACCAGCTCCTGGCTAGGGCTGTTGCCCACTGCCAGAGCGACTGTAGGGCCAGCTGTCTCCGTGGCACAAGGCAGCCCGGCAGCCCCCACAGACTAGCGGTGTCTTGCCCCCACCCCCCATAGCCATGGTTCCCAGTTTGCAGCAGCTGCTCCTCCTCCCCCAGCCTGGTTGGTGGGTGGTGGGTCTGGGCTCTGTCCACATTCTGGGCTCTTCTGGCTCCCTTCTCCTCCTGCCACCTGCCTTATCCTCATAACCCCAACCCCAGCTCCTGAAACTCCACTTCAGGTTTTCTATGCTACAGCCCTGAGTGACACCACAGGGTCCAGCCCAACCTGGGATCCAGCTGATTAAGGATCTGCAACAGGATGTGGGGATTATAATAAAACCTGGCTCTGGACCTTCAGGGGCAGTAGGCCAAGTCTGGGCTCCAGGACTCCTCTCCCCTCTTCTCTCCACCATGTCCCCCCAGCCAAGTTGTCAAGTGATGACAGTTCAGAGGGTCCCCACAGTTCCAGCTAGACTCTAGGAAGTATCAAGGCGGACCTGAAGCAAGCCTGTCAGAATGGCAGGGTGGAATGGGGAAAAGGAGTAAGTGATGTCCGAAGTCTACCCCCAGCTCTCCTTGGGACAGCAAACCAGTCTGATCCCCTTTAGGGAACCAATGTGTTGGTACAGTGTGTCAGCACGGCTCCTGGGCACGGCTCCTGGGCAGAAGCAAACCAGTAAAGAAAAAGTGCCCCGTGGGTTGTGTGAGACCCTTCCAGGCAACAGGCCCTAGAGCTCCCCCTTGGCTACTGGGGTGGCTGTGACTGTGGCTGTCAACCACCAGGATGTGAGGCCAGCTCCTGATGGATGAGTGGCTGAACTTGGAGCCTGGATCTTGGGACCCCCCCTCCCAGTCTGCTCCCCTCTGGTCCTCCTCTAATCCATACAACCCTCCCCCCCCCCCCCACAGAGTCTCTCAGATGCATCTTGAGTCCCTATTGGCTCTGCTCAACCTGGCCCTCAGGATCCTGAGGCCCTCTGAAGCCTCTTGGGAAGCCTGCAGGCTAACAAGGACACACGTGCGCTTCCCAACCACTGAGAGATGAAGCAGCAGCATGGGATCAGGGGCTCCTGGAGGATAGCTGAGCTGCTGAGTGACCAGGCAAGGAAGGAGACACGGGCTCCCCTGGTTCCTGTGCTTCCACATGGGCCTGTGTCTCTCTTATCGCCTTACCTGTGACTCGTCA
Source organism: Mus pahari (assembly GCF_900095145.1). Classification (NCBI taxonomy): domain Eukaryota; kingdom Metazoa; phylum Chordata; class Mammalia; order Rodentia; family Muridae; genus Mus; species Mus pahari. The sequence continues at coordinate 99,888,672 of NC_034595.1, read as the reverse complement.
CCCCAAGGAGAGAGGCTGAAGAGGTTGCACGGCCACAGTCTGTGGGCATCTGCCCACTTCTTGCTGCTTGCTCTCTGTCCACTGAACTGGGGTGAGCCTCATTCCCACTTTACCCAGACCATCGTGCCTGGCCCAGCTGGGCAGAGGTGGAAGGGGAGATAAGAAAGTAAGTTCTGGGTCCTAGAGACATCTACTGTGGGAGGACACGGCTCCAATTCTCCTCCATGCCTGGTCGTACCCATGAGGCGGCAGAAGTACCAGGCCTCCAGAGCCCTGACCCCTGCTCAGAAGTACCTTCTTCAATCCTAGGCCTGCCTCCCTTCTCCTAGGCATCCTTCAGGGGCCCTAGTGACCATATCATTTGTGAGAAGTCCTCTAGATCATCCCTTCCTCTTGTCCTCATCTCTGACCCCTGTTCCTGTTTGTAGGCCCTCTACAGTAACAACTCCTCCATCCACCTCATTTGACCAAGAGATCTACGGGACGGAACTACCGTTCAGCACAGTGTCTGTCCAATAAATATTTACTGAAATGAACACAGGCCGCTAAGAGCTTCTTGCTTTGACTAGGGCAGAGTGGAGGACCCAGGGTGTGGCCCGACTTCTTAACCAGACCCTGCCTAGCTCTAGGAACCTTTCCTGCTTGCTGGGGTGGGGACTCCCNGGGGGGGGGGGGAACTCAATTGACACTGAGTGTCTTGCCCTCTTTAGCCCCAGGCTCACCTCCAAATGCCCTTCACAGGACTCTGCCCAGAGAACAAAGAAGGCCCCAGTTGTTCCTGCACTTCTCTGTAAGAGGAACAACTGTTGCCGGTCAGTCCTTTCTGAATAAGCCCAGCAACTGTTTGCATCGTAGAGCAATTTTCTCCCTCTGCCTTGTCCTTGTCCCAAAAAGGAGAAAAGGAGATTAAAAAAGAAAGATGGGGGAGAGCCCATACCAAGCCCCACAAACTCCCTGCACCCGCTCTCAAGTCTGTCTGGAAATGTTATGAGCACAAAGAGAGCACAAGGACAGCCACCTGCTGTCCCTGACAACTGGGACAGCCGCAGCTAAGGGACAGGCTGTGAGATCAGGACCCAAAAAAAGGAGGTGAGAAAGTGGACGGTGGAGGGAGGCAAGGGGGTTTTGCAGAGGGACAACAGGAAAGATCAAAGCCAAGAAGGTGTGGGGAGGGTGGGGGTGAGGGGCTCAGCATCTGGCCAGGACCTGCAGGTAGAGACCCAGACAGCCCAGAAGGCTCCTGGAAGCCAGGCAAAATGGAATAGAAGGGTGCTCTGTGGGATACTGGGTGTGAAGGGGGTGGTGAAGAGGGAGAGAAGAGGACTGGAGAAGAGGGAGCGAGGTCTATTAAAATCCTCTCAGTGCATAACACAAAATGTCAGGGTTTATAGCTTCATTCTTGGCTTTGCCGGGACTGAGAACCCTGAACAGAAATGTCACCGCTTGTCATGTTTAATCACCTGCTGTTTGTTAACACCTCCCCTGCAAGGAGCCTGTCTCAATCTGCCCCTGGGCCCCCAAGGGACCTGGAAACTGAAAACATCCAGGCTTCTTCTCAGGGGCTCTTAGCCCTGCCTCAGGTTCCTGAGGGCTCCTTCTGCAGTCATCTGCAGACTTTCAAGGAGTCCCAGGATGACCCTTCTTATCAAGAGGGTCATGACCCCACTGGCAGGAGCTGGCACGCTTGGCTTGGAAGAGCCTGGTCATCCATTGCCCGCGCTCCAGCCTATCCCACCTGCTGCCTCTACCCAGAGCCTAGACAAAGTCAGTCAAGGAAGGCTTGAACATCACTGTTCCAGCGTGAGCATCAATGGCTATGGCACATCTGTTTTATCCACCTACATCCAAGCACACTGACTGCGGTTCCTGCTGGGTTCCCTCTCAGACCCCTCCTTTCTGGGTTGTTTGGGAGCCCTCATCCCCACTGCTTTGTATCATCCCCCTCTTGGGCAGGGTAGGTATCTGTAGTGCCAGGGTGGTTATGCCCCAAGTACCCTCCAGTCTCCCTAAGAACGTTGCGATGCTCCCCACCTCCTAATTCATAGTATGGTCAAATCCCGCAAAGCACTCAGGTTCTCTCAAACCCACACAAGCAAAAAGGGGGCAAACGTAGCTCAGGGTTCAGGCTGAGCCCCACTCCATCAGACAGCTTTGTGCAAAGCAGCCACTCTGCTCTCCATAGCTCCTGAGGTAACCCTGTGAGTTCTAGCACTGGGGGGCTGCTCCTGAACTGACTAAAGCGGTCTCTCAGTGGGCCATGGGAAGCCTCCTCCTCCTCCTCCTCCTCCTCCTCCTCCTCCTCCTCGGCCTTCACAGAAGTACACTGTACAAACATAAACCTGAAGACGTGTCTCCTAGGAGAAGAAAGCTCATCTAGATGGCTGCCACAAGTACTTCCGTCTGGTCTGCTCACCTCTATCTCACCAGGGTCCCACCCTGGCAGCCCTCCCTGGGGACATGCAGAGAGTCCCTTTCTTGGGGACTGTGATGGATGAAGGCCTGCAGCAAAGTAAGCTTTCCTGTAAACCTTAGCAGGCACTTGCATCAGCTGCTACACTGCAGGGTGTGCCCAGGAGGAGTTCGAGGGGACAAAGTGGACTTAACTGGGATCCAGAGCTCTTCAGGGACACAAGCTGAATAACACAGTCAACACCCTGGGATCTACGCTTTGTAATTTCCCCTCAACATTGCCATGTGGACCAGTCCTTAGGGAAGCCTGCGTCCCTCTGGCAAGGAAGCTCCCTACTGTGTCTGTCTCCTGGCTTTTAGGGACAGTCTGGCAGTGACCATGGGTCTTCTGCTTCCCCACCTGTGTCTTCTGGGGTTTGTTTATTTTGTTTTTATTTTATTTTTTCTTCAGTGCCAGAGATGGAACCATGTTTAGAACCTTTTCTAAGCAAGTGGCTCTACAGCTAAGCTACGTCCCCAGCACCCGTGAAACAGGCTGAGCCGCACAGACCCCTGTCGTTTGCTAAGAAAGATGAGTGTTAGGCGTGACGTCCATTCTCGGGGTCTCTCAGAAGGAAGGTGCTGGGCAGAAACTCAGAGGACGCGTGAGGTCATGTGACGCACGTCCTCTCCAAGATGCCCCATCTATCTGCTATCCACAGGGAGAGAGGTCTCAGTGATAGAGGAGCTACAAACCCTTTTCCAGCCCCTCAGACCTCACCAGACTGGCCCTGTTAGCGGCACTCACCACAAATAGGCTTTCTGATAAAGCTGGCAGAAAAACATTCCAGAGCTCAATACAATGTCAGGACAGGAACCCCATGTGTCCAGTCCGGGTGGCATCTAGACACCTGCTTGAGGACACACCCATGCCTATGGGAATGCAGTGGCCCACACAGCAAGCCTTGGTCAGGGCCGAATGGGATCAGGTGGAGTCGACTGTAGGTCACCCCTCTTGCATAAGAAGTATTTAGCTGCGGAGGTTCCCTAGCTTCTCCAGGACCCCGAGGGAGGACTGTATTGAGCAGCCTCCACTACAGCCTCCAACCAAGGTTGATCGACTGTCCTAGTTGATGTAGAACCTGGGAGTCGTAGAATGTTGGTCTTTGTAGTCCTGGGTAAGCTTGGGTGGGTGATGGCCTTACATGCTCCGCCATGTTGTTCTGAAGGGTGGATATTCTGCCCAAAGGCTGTGTGGCTGTGCTCCCGAAGTTCCCATCTTGGTAAAACGGATGACTTGGGGCCTTTTTTGTGTGCCTAAGAAGAAGGCCCCGCCTCTCTGCTGGAGTTCTTAAAAGCTGTTCCGTATGACAGCCGGGTTCCATAGACACATGCAGAACGTGTCTTCTACCCAAGCAGACCATGGCACATCCCAAGAGGACAGGGGAAGTGAGGCCTGGCCTGGGGTGTAGACGCTCCCGGATCTAGAGCTGGTGGGCCTGAGACCTCAGCTTTATCAGAGGGACATGCCTCCTGGCCAGGCCGCCTGCTATACGCCTGTCATTAATTCACTATTAGATGGGAAATTACTCCTCACCCAGGGATATAAGTTTTCATCTGATTTTAAGTTGCATTCTTAAAACAATTACCAGGGCATCTGGCGATGACTTCACCACACTACCCAGGCCCTGCAGGGGAGAAGGGGCAGCCCTGAAGCTGCACAGGCCCCGCTCCAGGCCCTGAAGGGAGCTGGAGGGACTCAGAGCCCCAGCCTCCACTCAGACCCTGAGAGAGCAGTGGACACACCAGGAGAGGCTCCCTCCCGTGCCACCCGCCCCCGAACCCACCGGTGACAGTTGCCGAAAGCCTCAGCAGCTGGTGCCGCGGGAGCGTTTTCTATTTTTAATTGTTTGATCGGAATATTAACTCATCTAGGCCCGTTCCCAAAGCTCAGTCCCAGCCAAAGGGTTTCCCCCATTTCCCACACCTCCTTTCTCCCCCTCTGCAGTCAGAATCAACGTTGAAATTAATAATCAGAGACACACAGGCCCCTGTGCATTTGCAAGAGATCAGAGTAGAGAAGATTTTAAAAAAGAAGACAGCCCCCTCCATAATCCAGAGAGGCCTTAGGGCTGGTCCTGGCCTTCCCTGCTCTCTGAGCATTGTCCCTGGGCTCCAGGGCAACAGTGGTTGCTCGGGCACACAAGCACAGCCACTCCGACACCACCCTTACACTTCCTGGCCTTTTTCCCTGGCCAGCACAGTTCTTTGCTCTGGGTCCAGACCAGCTGGGCGAGAGGCTGGCTTTTGTTGTAGCTTTTCCGCATCCACTTAGAGGAAGGGAGCTCTTGGGTGAACTGGCCAGCAACTCTTCTATGGTTACCACAAGGACTGGGCCATCGACCAAGGGCAACGGTGTGGTTTGGTATTTGAACTTGGGATAGGTAGGCCTCTGCCGAGTCTGCCGAGTCCAAACCTGACCCTGTCACTTTCATGGGACCCCTTGTTAGGAAAGGTCTCCCACCTAGCTAGCCCAAGGGCTCCTGTCCGCCTGGCCCTCCTCTTTCCAATGCTCTCAGCGTCCACTGTTCCGCTCTTCCTTTCAAGGTCACGGGGCCGTCCACACCAGGAATATTTACTCACCAGACTGGCCCTGTTAGCGGCACTCACCACAAATATGCTTTCTGATAAAGTTGGCAGAAAAAAAAAATTCTAGAGCTGAAAACAATGTCAGAAATTAGCCCCCCCCCCCAGCCTTCCAGGGTGAGGTGGGGCCTGGAACAGGTCATGCGACTCTCTGGGGACAGGCCTGGGGAGCTTTGGTTACTTTCTCTCTGGCTCTGCTCCTTCCGGCTTTACCTCCAACACACAGCCCGTGGCCTGGGCACTGAGGACTGGGGACTAAGCTGAAGACCACTGAAGTCTTGAGGAAAAGTCTTCCTGCGGCCTCCGGAGCACAGGGCCAGGCCAGGCAGCCTCTACCTTGGCTGCTCCCTGGGCCGTCTCACCTCGCTGAGCCCCCTCCCCCCATCCCGTCCTCTCTCTGTGCACATGGGCTTTAATGTTTTTATTACCTGTTTGACTCTCTGCCTTATTGCTTCTCCCCTTAATGGGGCCGTAACCGTGGAAACGAGGAATAAACGGCCACCAGAAAATGAGATGATTAAACAGGTCACCCTGGCAAAACAAACTCGGCTAAGGAACCTCTGGGGGTGGGGAGGGGAGGCTACCCCTCCCCCATCTAGAGCCAGAAGGCACAGGACCAAGTCTGTCCATAGGCCCAGATCCCTAAAAGGACCGGGGCAGATGCAGTAGGGTGCCCCCTGCTGGCCAGCAAAAATACCCAGTCAATCCTCAATGGACCAGGCCTTCCGGCTTGCTCTAGCTTTGGGCTCTCAGGCAACAGGGAGAGGCACCTGTCAGAGGGTAAGGAAGGCTGAGGCCATGAAGTCTGGAAATACAGAGTTCCAGCAGCCTCCAACTAAAGTGGGGATCCCTGTCCCAGGAGGCTCAGCCGGGCTCCTCCAGTCTCCTGTTCTCATGTAGCACGTTCCCTCCCAGGGGTCCCCTTAATTCAAGGACAGAGTCCTGTAAGAAAAGATCAACTCTGGGATGTATGCTGTGGGAATCCCTGGTGTCTAGAGAAACACAAAGTATGTGGCTCCTTTCCGCTGTTTCCTCCAAAGCCAAGGGCTACCCTGGCCTCAATTCGGGCCACACACAAGACAGGCTTTACAAAGGGGTCTCTTTAGCCAAGCACCTAGGCCTCTGGCAGGGCCTGTGGGACCAGAGAGCAAGCCTGGGAGGTGGTGTTAACCATGGTTCTTCTGCTAGGGCCCAAACATAAGGCAGAGCTTGGAAGCTTTGGTAGTCTGGGCTGGGCCCTCATTCTAGCCTACCTGCCTATACTAGTCAGAGCACGGAGGGCTCTTAGCCTAGAGAACAGACACCCTGGACTGACTTGGCAGGACGGACGGACCACAGAGAAAGGAGAGGAAGGCCACACTACTGTGGCTGCTGCTCTCGTTTCCTTGGCCAGCAGCTTGACCTTATTATACACTTATTATACACGGGGCCCACACTGTTCCATACCATTGTCATGGAGAGTGGCGGCTGTCTTACTGTCCCCTTTGCCCCTCACGCCATCTATGACTCCAACCCATTCCTTCCTGTAAAGCAGGCTCTAGAAGCTCCTGAGGAGCGAAACCCCAGATCCTAAGGGAGTCAGACAACATTTCCTGCCTTCCTCCTTCTGCCCCACTCAGAAGCCCCGCAGGCACTTGGGGAAGAGGAATCTCCATCAATCAATTACATCAGCACTTATGGTGGGAAGGCATGGGCTCTAGCCCCATACCAAACACTGGGAGGAGATGTCAACACGGCAGCTAATGGTCATAGCTAATGGTCAGCATTAAGAGCTATAGCGGCAGGAGAAAACGAGGTCCCCGGCCTTGGCCTCCTGGGGACCGAGGCACATAAACATGAATGCTGTCCTGGCACACCGTGGGTATAACCGGCTTCTCAGAGCAGCAGGCCCCAGCCAGCCTCTTATCTCTTATCTCTTTCCAGGGCCAACTGGGTATGAGGCTGGCAAGGGGCGTGGGGAAGAAGGTGAGGAGGAAGGGCCTGCCCACCAGAGCCAGGTGGCTTGGCAAAAAGACAGAAAAATGTGGTTGCGCAGTGGAAGGTAACCGCTCTCAGCGTGGCAGGGAGAGGCCTGGGAGAAGTCTAGAAGACTTGGTAGGAGCATGTCCCCATGTCCCACAGCCTGTCCTCACCTCCAGCGTCTCTTGGTATAAGAAGACAGCATCTCTCTCTCTCTTACACTATGCTTGTCTGCAAACCGGGGAACTAGACAACCAGACTCTACCAAGTTCCTTAGGACTCCCTGAGCTGTGGCTTTGCCGCCTCTCCCCTGGAGGGGGTCTCTTCCCTGACAAGGACATGTCTGAGAGCCTAAGGTGTAAAGTCCAGTCAGCCAGACAGGTACACACACCAGACCACCAGCCTACCACCTTTCACGACCCACACAGTGAGGCCGTCTGCCCAAACTCCTCCACACCCCATGGCCGCTGGCCCACAGCCCCTTTCCAGTCTTGCTAGGCCCGGGCCTGACCATCGCGACAGCTGGCGCTTGCCTCGGGGACCCGGTTCTGGTAATTGCTTTGGAGCCACTTCCTTCCCTCTCTGACCATGAGGACCAGGAGAAGGGGAAGAGGAGGAGAAGGGGAAGGAGGGACACCAGCGGTCGCAGTTGCGGTTGATCAAGATTTTAAAACAAGTGTAGGACGGCCAAACCTCGGGGCCTGGGGTTGGTAATGAGTTGAAGACCTGATTCTCTGAGAATCAGGGCTGGTCTAAGGTGAGCTGACGGAGGGATCGAGATGTACCATTGACCTAGTAGGGTCCAGAGAGAATAGTCTAGCAGTCCACCCCATTCACTGCCTGGGAAGAAGGGCAGGGACTTGAGCCAGGGGCAGCAGCTTTAATGAGGAGATGCTGCTGTAGTGACTCAGCCCTGCAAAGGTGCCTCTATTTATTTTATTTTCCATCATAAAAACTCAAGCTGCAACTCAGCCAGATTCCCTGGTTGTGGGGGTGGGGAGTGTCGGCGGTGCGGGAGAAAAGTCTAACTGAGGCTCCCCCGCCCCACCCCTGCCCCACCCATGCCTCTCCTAAGAGCGTGTGGGTTCCCTTCTCTGGCCTTTACCAGGGAAGAGGGTCTTAGATAGGAAGCCTTGTAGACCTGCTTCTGCTGCCTCTGCCTGTCTCTGTAGAATGACCACGATGGACCTATTATTCTGCACTCACAGCCCTGAGCAGCTGGTGTCTCAAATGCTCTCTACAAAGAAGGGACCAATGATATGATTCTTACTTGACCCATGTGACTCTTCCCTGGATGCCTGCCCCACTGAGCAAAATCAAGTTGGTAGTCAAAGACCTTAAAGGTCATCTGATGCTCAGGCCCCTCCCTGTGTCACTGCTGGGTACACAGCCAGCCTGTCTGAATGGTACCAGGAAATACACCACTTCCAAGACAACCCATGCTGTCCTTGGCGCTGAGGGCTCCTTCCTGCCAAGATGGCACCAGAACACCCGCCCCCCTGCAGACTAGCAAAACCGGTGCCCAGCCTGGCCCTCGCTTAGACTGGTTGAGTGGGTGTATCTAGCCAAGTACAGTCTGGAGGAAGGAAAATCGAGGGCGATCTACTTTACCCAACCCAACATGAAATCCTTCCAAAGCGGACAAGGCCATTCCCACTCCCTGGTGCACGCTGGGTTAAGTGTACCCAGGGCTATGAGGGTTCCTAGGTGCTTCCACTTTGGGCAATACCTGGCTCTGAACCTTTGGCGCGCAGAGGTTCTGTATGTTGATACGCTGGTTGCAGGGACTGAGTGTGGAGAGCCAAGTTCTTTGCTCCTTGGAGGAAAGACACAACCAGGGGGAGTCTTGCCACTCTCCTTCAGGCTTAGTCTGTTTCCCCGGCCAGCGAGCTCTCTTAGCCTCATCTTCCCTGACCTCCCTGTCACTAAAGACTCTATGACATGGGAGGAGAGGGTCTGCCTGAGAGGAAGGGTCCTGGCCTGCAGTCCCAGTAGGACAGACAGTTCTGGCTCAGTAAGTCCTGCCAGTGAGTTGTCTGAATGACAGGGCTGCAGCCATGATGCTTTAGCTAGCTCCCTCTGGATTCGATGGCCGTCCCTTTGAGCCTGCTCTCTTGCCTATGTGACCCTTTACCCAGAACAGCCTACTTTGGATCCTCTGCAGGATAGCTCTTCCCCTTCTCAAGAGGGGCATTAGAAAGAGATCCCAGATGATCAAGGGCAAGCGTTGTCAGATATCTGCTGCTCTTACATAGCGATTTCTTACCCAGGCGCCAGTGTGTTCAGGCCCAGAAATCAGCCTGGGGTGGGGGTAGGGCCTAATCCTGGGGAGCTTCCCAAGTACAGGATGGCTCTACCTGTGTCTGAAAGCTTCCTCCCCCTCCCCTCCCCCTCCCTATCCCCTCCCCCTGGGAAATCACTCTAAAAGGGCCTAATGGAACCATGTCCTCCTCTCTTCCTCTCTCCTCCCTCCCTCCCTCTCCCTCTCTCTCTCTCTTTCCCTTTTTTTTTATTAGCATTTGTGGAATTTATTCCCAAACTCTCCTAATCTTCCGTACACAACCATTTGATTTGCATAACCCAACCCCCTCTCATAAAAACTGGCTGCTAGTTTAATTAAAAAATGTAAATTTGCTGTCATCTCGGGGCCTGGTGAATTAGGACGACATCGGCATTTTTTATTGCTAAAGACGTCCAGATTGATCCAGCCCTTGGCTGAACTATGGTGGGGGAAAAGAGGTCCACATGGCCCCTGAGGGTCTTCAGATACTTCTGCCCCTCCTGAGAAACCTCAGTCCTCCCCAGCCACTGAATTACTTGTGGCCAGAGCGCTTCAGGACCTAGACATGTCCAAGGGTGGAGGGGACAGTTAAGTCATCATCCGGGACTTGTTGGAGATCTCTGGTACTGACAACTCTTTGACCGGCTTACTCTCTGGTGAGGCCCTTAGCTGGAGCTACCAGGGCTGCTCCCATAGGATGGGAGCTGGGCCCTGCACCGCACTAGCAACTAGCCTTGGCATGTCCCTGTGCATCAGGGAGGTCAAGGGAGATGTTCTCAGCTCCTGAAGATGAGAACACAGCTGCCCCAGAGATGGACTCAGGGAGTGAGTCCCCGTCTGCTTGCCTTGTTTTGTTAAGTGAGGGAAAGTGCTTTTCTTCTGAAGTTCTGAGATTAGGTGAAACTCCCAAGATCAGAGAAGAGACAGGAGGTGTCACCAGGCAACTCCTCCAGGAAGCTGAACTTTGATACCCTGGACCTTCCTCCCTCTCTGTGTGGCCAGAGTCCAGACTTGGGTCCCACTGGGAGTGCCCTACTCCAGCTGACTTCCTGGCCCTTCTGGCTTCTAGGAAAAGTTTCCAGAGCCTGTCCCTGGAGTGTGAAGAGCAGCAAGTCTCCCCAGAGTCCTTAAGGTGCCACAGGAGGCTCTGTCACTTGCCTCCTGCCCTGCTATCGTGACACTCCCCAGCCTCCATGGCAGCCTAGGAGAGGCTGGCCATGGCAGGATGGGAGCCAGCTCCAGTTGGCACTTAGGTCAGAAGGAAGAGAGCGGGGGCCCGCCTTCCAGCTGAGTAATACCTCAGTCCCTGTGCTGGCCCATTGGCAGGCTCTCCTGTGCCAGGTAGAGGGTGGTGCCAAACACTGGGCCTGTCCCTGAGCTCTGCTTCTTGGCTGGGATGGGTGGGGGCCCCATTTCTGAAGAAAGGGGGGGCGGGTCCTAAGAGGGTGGTGTAGAGACACCTGATTCGAGGTGGAGGCGGGCTGGCTCTCTGCGGGGTGGAGGCCAGGGAGGGGCAGGGTGGCAGCAATGGCTTCAAGACACCTTTCCCAATCTGCCCAGCAGGGGGTGTTGTACCCTTCCTGGGCACAGATGTCCCCAGGACCTCCACATCCCATTAACCAAGAGCACACCTGTCCCCTACAGTCCAACCACTCTGTGAAGGTGCCCCGCCCCCACAACACACATTCCTGATTGTCCTCTCCTGCCTCCTGCCCCCCTCTGCCTCACTGTATGGGTCCCATGGGAGTATGCGTGAACTTGGGCAAGTCTAACAACAACCCTAAAAACCACTCATTGGCACCCAGCTTTCCTTCCTCAAATGAAACAGAAGGGGTCAGGGGTCAGTTCTGAAGAATTACCAACCTAATTTTCTCCTAAGACACTAAAGAAGGGCACTGATTTGGACAGCCTGGGGCGTGAAAGTCCTGGCCCACAGTTAGTTGGGATAGAGGCGGCTGGTGGAAGACTTCAGAACGAAGCCAAGCCGTGCTGGACTCGGGGTGTAGGCTCAGGTGCAAGGAGAACAGGAGTAAATCAAAACTAGAAAGAACCAAAGTCACAGGCTAAACTCTGCCCAGGCCAGGGGGCACTAGCTGGAGCCTGATCCTAGCTAGCCCCATGCCAGGCTCCCCAGACCTAGATATCTAAATGCAGTCTTTGGTTTGGCCTACTGTCACCTCCCAAAGTAGGTGCTAAAAGGGGGCTAAAGGAGAGAGAGAGAGAGAGAGAGAGAGAGAGAGAGAGAGAGAGAGAGAGAGAGTCCTGGGCCCCTTACTTTGAACTGATAACAGCCACCTCAGCCCACAGCTTCTCAAGTGAAAAACACTCATTAGCCGTAATAAGCAGCTTGATCATCCGACACAGCCTTGTCCCAAATAAATTAAATTCCTTTACCTTGAGACAGTCGCCCCGAAACCAGACTAACCACCTTTCCCAACAGGACGCTGCTTTCAAAAACTAAACCACCCCCCACTAAAAAAATAAAAACACACACCCCATAAGCCACACCACACCACACACACACACACACATCTTTGCAAAGGGAAAAGTGTGTCTAAAAAACACAAGAGAAAAAACACAGAGAACAAAATCCCCCACAAAAACCCCCTAAATCCTCCTCTCTCTGTCTCTGGGTGCCCCCAGCTCCCTGTCCCCTCGGTTCTTTCATAATGACAAGCATCAAATTAGTCACAGTCACTAAGCGAATGACAAATAACAATATCACCATCCAGAAAGCAGGGCTAGCAGGGACCATGGGCACAGACCCCTGGCGCCTGTCCGGTACCCTCGGCTCAGCTGCTAGCTCATTGGGCTAAAAATACTAACTTCCGTCAAAGAACCGAAAGAAAAGTGAAAGAGCCTCCCCCGTGGGTTCCCACCGCGCTTACCTGTTCCAAGATCCATTCTCCGCTCCTTGGTCCCAAACTCTTCGAGAAACGCCATGAAAAGAAGAAGAGAGAAGAATGTTTAGTATCTCGCGGGCCCCCTGTCCCCGCCCGCCCGCTGTCCCTCCCCGCCGGGCCGAGCGCATCCCGGGCTGGGGGACGCGCGCCCGGCCGGGCCGGGCCGGGTCGGGAGGGCGGCGGCGGGGAAAGTTTGCTCCGCGCCTCACGCTCGCTCTCACGCTCCGGCCCGCACGCTCCCAGCAGCTCCGAGTTCCTCCAACTAAAACAGAAACTGCCCGTAGCTGTCGCTCGGCCGGGGATCAGGCCCGCCAGGCCGAGGATCCCCCACCCCCACATCCCGTCCCGAGCGCGCAGGGGTCGCCGCTCCGGCCCTGCCCGGCCCTCCCCCGCCCGCTGCCGGTACTCACCATAGTCGGAGAGTCGAAAGCCGAATTCACTTAAATAATCAACTTTCATAATACTTAATTAATGCCTAATTGCAACTGATTACTCCCCGAATAACAAGTTGTTTTAAAATCCTGATGTCATTGCTCCTGACGGTAACACTCAGGGTAACAGTTTGGCAGGAGGGAGCGGGGCGGGCGGGAGCGGCCGGGCGCTGCCAGGCGCCGAGGTGATTGGCAGGGTGGCCATGGCACCGCCCCTCGCCGGGAGCGCGCGCGGCTCCGGCAGGTGAAAGATCGGACTCGCGCGCGCGCGCGCCCGCCTCGCAGTGGTGCGAAGGTGAATGGGCGGGCGCGCGCGCGCGCTCCCAGCGCACAGGCTAGGGGCGGGCGGGCTGAGGAGGGCGGGCGGCGACTTCTCCCAAAGCTCAGGGAGGAGAGGGAGGCGGGGCCGGCGCTCGCGGGGTCGCGTGCGAGGGAGGGAGAGGCTGGTGTGCCTGTGAGGTGTGTGTGCTCGCTCGCTCGCTCGCTCGCTCGCGTGGAGGAGTCGTGCCGCCCGAGCGAGGCGAGGAGCCGGCACCCGCGCACACGCGCCGACTCCCGCCGCGGGCGGGCGGGCGGGCGCGCGCGCACCCCTCCGGCTCCCCTCGGCCGCCCGGGGCCGTCGGCCACCCTGTGCGCGCCCGCGTAAACTTTTCCGCGCGGGAGCGAGCGCAGGTGCGAGACTTTTTGCGGATCGCGCGCGCGCGTGCTCGCTCGCGCGCTCCTGCCGTTCCCTTCCGAGGTGCCCTTGGGCAGCGGGTGGGGCGGGTGTGGAAGGGGTTCTGTTTCCCTTGCTCACCCCACTTCCCTCATTTTTTTTTTTTTTGTTGTTGTTGTGGCTATTGGAGTTGGAAGAAGAAAGGAGTCGCGGGCGGCGCGGCTGGGTGTGCCGGAGAAACTCGCACGTCAGCCTCGCGCGCTCCCCTCCCTCTCCCCCTGCGCGCACTCGCGCGCGCTGGCCACCGCACTCCCGCAGACCGCACAGGCTCCAGTTTCCACCGCTTCCCTTTGCTTTTGCCCTTAAAATGGCCCCGGAGTCCCTCCATGTCAGGTCACACAAGTTCCAGTCCCCAGGCCTTTCTCCTCCCCACCCCTCCTCGTCTTCCCTCACAGTCTCTTGGCAATCTCCTCCGTAGACCCACTTCATCACTTGGGCTTCCTTTCCATCTCTGAACACAGGCACCCCTCAAGCAAGTTGGCCAGCGTCCTGACACCTGTTCCCTGGGGACCACACCCTGCCCACTCTGGTGTCTCTTAGGGCTGGACCAAGCACTTCTCCCTTTCTCCCTGGGTTTGTAAGTCTCACAGCCAAGCCCTTTTTTCCATACAACCCCAAATGGTTCATGCTATAGCCTCAGGTATTCAAAACTTTCTGTGGCCATCTGGCTTGGAGGAGCTCAAGGGAAGTTTCCTGAAGGGAGTGGGGCCAGCCTGCTGTCTACCTCATCCTACGGTCCTCTCTCCTGTTGAAGGATGGGCCTCACAGACTTCCAGTGAGGAGAAGAGAATGAGCTTGGGCTCACCCGGTCTGGGCAGCATTCAGCAAAATGGCGCTGCCCTATTTTTGCAATATTTCTATTTTGCAAAGGGAGGGGCCCAAGGAGGCCTTGAGGCGAAGACTTCAAGGGAGTTAACAATCTACTCTTTCTCCTACTTTCCCCTTATTTTTTCTTCTTTTTGTCTCACCTGTTTTTTAGTTCTGAATGGCTCCACAAAGAATCCAGCATCCCTCTCTTGTTTCACCTCCCTCTCTGCTGCCTCCTTGGGAACCTCGGTCTAGGTTGTCACACACCCTCCCTCCATGCTTCTGATCCATCCCCATCCTTGGGTGCAAAGACCTAACTTTGCCAGAAGTGCCCTGGCCCTAAAGACCCTGAGTAAGGAAACGGGGTTCCCTAAACAAAGCCACATGCTCCCCAACATGGGCCCAGGGAAGCCAGACAGAGAGAACCGTCAGCCAGGCTTCCCTGTGGGATCTCTGTGTCCAGAACTGCCCTGGGGATCCTCTGTGGGTGCTGCTGCTCATCCACCCCCCCCCAAAAAAAACCCCAACAATGATTCTGCCCCCCCTTGTAGCTCCGGCTTGTAACAACAGGCAATTAGTCCCACACCCCAGTCTGGTGTGGGCCACTAGGTAAAGAAGGAAGCCTGGCATCAGAAATGGAGGCTGGTGAAGATGTCTGTATAGACAAGGAGCTCCCTGCACAGGGGACCTACAAAGTCTCTGGTTGGTTCTGAATGTCCCGGTTTTCAGCTGACGACAATCGGGGCTGACCCCTAAGAAGGTCTGGATAAGCAGGCAACACCTCTCCTTTCTAGTTACCTAGGCAAGAACAATAACTTTGGAGCCTCTGAAGGGCAAAGGCTGGCAAGGCATGGCTCACAGGGCAGGGCCAAGAGAAGGCCATAGATCAGGGCCAGCAAGAGGGGCTGCCACACGTGATCCATAGTGGGAGGGCCCCGGGCTGCCCAGAAAGTACCCTCTATTCTGAGGCAGTGGGTCGCAAGCAGCCGCCACAGGTGGAGTAGGCTGGACCCAAGAGTAAGGAGTCAGAAGAGAAGAGATTAGTGAAGTAAGAAACTGAGGCCGACTTGGCATCCTAGGATTTCAGTTCAGGGCCAAAGGGCTGAAGCATCAGGGTTGTGTGGGCCACGGGTCAAAGGCTGTGTGTTAAGCGTCTCTAGATCTCTGCTGCTCTCTGTCCCTCAGAATGTGCTCACAGCGACAGGGGAAGCCTAGAGGTCTGGTGTCTTTGAGGGCTGTCTCTCCTAGCCCTTCCTTATTACTCGGATGTGCTGACAACGCTGAGAACCTGAACCCCGCCATCGTGAGAACATTTCATGATTTCCACTGGTCTCAAGGGCCTGGGGCTCAGACCTTCCAGGTCTTTCTAGGACACGCCACCCCAGGCCGAACAGAAACCTCTTTAGCAACTTCATACAGTCAGGTGGGCCACGCCAGACCCCAGCCAGGTTGCCATGCTGGCTGGCATCCTCTCTCGTCCTGTGTCCTGTGCCCACTTGCCCTCCCTCCCCCTCCCTCCCCTTCCCTCCCTCTCGAGCCTGCGGCCTTCTCACTCGCCAGCCTGTTTACACACCAGGTATCTCATGCTTTATCTGCTCTCATTTTGAATTTGTAACTTTCACATAAACTTGAACAAGGCTCCTTTTGTTCTTGCACCCCACCCCAGGATCCCAATAAACTGGTTCCCTCTCAGGCGACTGGGCCAGGGCACAGAAGCCTTAGCCAGAGGTCTGTGTGTGCATGTGAACAAGCGTGTTCGCACCTGCGAGGGCGTCCGTGTATCTGAGGGTGCTCCGCAGGGATGAAGCGAGAGTATCAGGGGGAAACAGGGAGCCAACTGAATGTGGACAGGAAGTGTGGGGCAGCGGTGGCGGGGGGGGGCGGGGGGGGGCGGACACAGAAGGCCTGGGCCTCAGCTGGGACTGGGCTCAGCCAGCAGGTAGCAGAGAATGTGTGGGCCCTGGACAGGTGGGTGTTGGGCCAAGGAGGAGCACAGGAGAGGAGACAAAGGGGAGGACGGATCTTCCAGTCTAGTGGGTGGCAAGGCGAGATACCGAGGCCACACTAAGTGTAAGGCAGACACAGGGATCACATTATGGCAGGGTAGGGGCTGGCACAGCCGCACGCTCGGCCCGTAATCCTGTTAGCCAGCAATCTCCATTCCGAAAGAGCTTCATTTCTTTGTGAATATTTGTAAACTAGATATCTAATGGAAAATTATAGGAAAATTATAGTGAAATTCATGACGGAGAAATCCGATTATCCCTAATTCAATTATGCCATCTTAGCCCACACAGCACATTTCCCATTTTTTTCCCATAAATACCGATGCCAGGGGTCCCGGTAATCAAATAAAATTGAAAATCATCTTCCCATTAAATTCAATTAGCCGCAATTTCTAAAGCCTATCAGAGATTTTAATTACTAAATTATAAAATTCTCCAATGCTAAATTGAAACCAAAAAAATTGCACATCCTTATATTTCAGAGAAAAAAAAAGGGACCAGCAAAATCCTTCAAAAATGTTCTATTCTGTCCAAGTCCAGAGCAGTCTCCCTACCTGGAGGGACCTTGTGACTGCTGCTACCACTCTGCTTGGCAGGAATGCAAACTGCCCACCCCCCCAGGGGAGCACCCTTTAGGGGAGGGGCCCAGACATACCCACTAACAGAGAGGCAAACCACACCCCTAAGTCCAGCTAAGAAGGCAGGTAGCCATCTTCACTCTCCTGGCAGGCCTGGCTCCTGAGAGATCTTCAGCTCCGTCTCTCACAGTGAGGCCTCTAATTCTCAATGCTACTTTCTTGGTCAGTGAGCTGGGCCATAGCTAGTGGGGTTCGGGGAACAGACAGCTTCATTTAAGCATGGCTCCCGGAACCACTCCAGTGGTCCCCCTGATGGATGAGGCTGGGTCAAAGAGGGGAACAGAACAGATAGAGCACAGGATAGCCCTGTGTCCCAGAGACTTGTTAACAGGGGCTTCGAGAGTCTATGGGTCCTGACAAGAGTACCAGCTTCCTGGAACAAGAGGGAGACCAAATTGGCTCAAATCAGACTTCTTCCTGCATTTCCAGCTCATTCCACCCTTCTCTTCCCTCCCTGGAGAGAAGTCAGCACCCTTAAACTGGCCAGTACTCTCATGGAGAGACCCTTGTCCACACCACTTACCAGCCTCTAAGGGGTGCTCTGTGCTTCAGGAGAGCCCGGAGAAGTGACATTGGTGGCAGCTTAAGGTGTACCCTGCCTAAAACCCAAGCTAGGTGGCTGGGTAGGCAGCTGGTGGCCCCAGCAGGCTTAGGGGAGGCAGCTGAGCCCTGCCAGCAGTCCAGCACCCAGGAACAGGAGCAGGTCTGATCTGCCAGGCAGCCTGGAGTGCCAGCAGGGGAGGCACCGGCAAACAAAACAAAAACAAAAAAGTTAATTATCTTTGGCTTTTTCTTAATAAATATCCAAACTGGCCCGGCCGGATCCTCCGCTTTAGAGGGAGAAAGGAGAAGAAGAAGAAGAAAAAAAAAAAAACAAAAACACCCCAACCCAATCCAGCAGACCTTTTCTGTCTTGTGTGTCTATGTCTACTCTTCCTTTGTCTCTGATCCTTGAATTTGTCACTTACCAGAAACAGTGAACGTTTCACATTTTTTGCAAACTCGAAGAGACAGGCTACAAAAGCAGTTTTTGTTGTGGTGGTTTTTCGTGTGTTGGTTGGTTGGGTTTTTTTTTTGTTGTTGTTTAAGTTTTTGAGGTGGGAAAGTGGGGTGTGAGAGAAGAGAGAGGCAGGCGGGGAGAAGATGGCTGAGAAACACCAGCCGAAGAGAAGCAGGAGAGCGACAGGCTTGGAAGTGGAGCGGGTCTCAGCCTGCTGGCAGTGCCCCTGGTTGGGCCCTGCTCTCAGTGCCACGCTAGCCCTTTACTTCAGTTACAACCATCAGGAGGCACAGGGATTTCTCATGTTAAGATGCCCGAGCCACCACCAAAGCCACCCAGGTCTCTGTGGCCACTCGAGCTGCCCTGTTGGTGCGTGGTTTCTGTGCCAAGCCTCTCATTCAGGCGTAGGGCTGGGACAGACAGGGCAGGGGAAGGAGCGAGGGGAGGAGGGGATGTTGGCTGTCGTGGGAGGGAGGGTGTGTGTGTATGAGAGGCTTTTCTGCATCGAGTCATGAGCTGGGGAGAAGACAGTTTCATGTTGCAGCCTGGGCCTACATGTTCCGATGGCGTAGGTACACGCCTGGGCCCAAAGGCTCAGAAATACAAGGTAGGGCATGGGGTGGGGGCAGCCACCAGGACATGGAATGCTGGCTTTGGATTCTTCTGCCTGGGTTCAAATGCAAGCTCCACCAGCCATTACACAGCCAGGCTGTGTAATTCTAGTAAGTCACTGGCCATCTCTGGGCCCCCATTTCCTCACATTTAAAGGGAACTATTAGCAGTTCTTTAGGTCTGTAGGTGGGGAAGGGAAGTCAGAAACTGCCAAGGAGTGTAAGACTTTCTTCCTGGGAGATGAACACATTCTACAACCGGTGGTGATGGCTGTACTGTACACCCTTGTGAATATGCAAATAATAATAATAATAATAATAATAATAGTATTAAATAGTACATTTAAAAATGGGCAGATATGATGGCATGTGGATTATATCTCAATAAAGTGGTCACAAAATAGTGTGGGGAGAAGGGGAAAATATTGGCGGTTATGCCTGCACGTTTTAGAAAGAGGAATTCAGCTGGGCACAGAGTGAGTGGTCAGGAAGTATTCACCGATAATATGGGGCTTGGGCTGGTGTCTGTGAGTGTATACTGCTGGTGCTTACAAATGCATTCCTGCATGGGTTGCTGGCCAGCATGTTGTCAAGCCACTGAGCTGTCTCCCCCCCCCCACCCCCATGCCTGGTAGAAGATACTGGGCAGCTGCTCCCTGCCAGGGGGTGGGAAGTGCGTGGTCTCCTCCCACCTCCTTCAGGTCCCTGGAGAGAAGGCTGCCCACCGTGGCGGGCAGACTCCCGAGCTACACTCGCCGTCTTGCAGACACTCATATTCTCCATGTGCAGCAGACCGTGAATTCACCTTCATACTAGTTACAGGGTTATTTAGCTTCTCTTGACACTGACAATCACAAACTCTAATTCGCTGCTTGGTTTCTCCCTGCTGTGCCCTCTGCCCACCCCCAAAATCCTTGGGAGAGGATGGGAAGGACTGAGGTCCAGCCCTCTCTTGCCAAAGCTTGCCCTTTGGAGTGATAGATGGCAGGAGGCGGAGATGGTCAGCGGGAGAAGATGCTGGGCAGAGGGCTGGAGAGACAGGGTCTGGGAGACAAGGAGGTACCACCCGGCTGATGGGAGCCTCGTCCGCTCCTCCAGCTGACACTAATGTATTCAACCTGACATTCATCCTGTGAGTGAATGAGGATTCACCCATCAGGCTGCTGAGCCCAGGGCCTTGCCGGAACCCACAGAGAATGGACCCTAGGTCTGGGACTGGGCTCCTCAGATCAGGCAGCTGGCACAGGGCTGGCTCCTCTACCTGCTGCTAGATTATCAGGTGTCCCTCAGGATACCAATTTGATGGAGTCCATCCTACAGAGTTAATTCTCTTCCTCCGTACCTCCTCCAGGTCCCTATCAGGTCCCACCAATCCATCCTGGGGGCTTTGCCAGGCTTCCTGCCATGGAACCTGGGTCAGTCACTTCTCTTCCTTTGACAAAGACAGGTGGGGAACGGAGCCCTCGAGACTTCACAGATAAAGCCAGAACCAGGTGTCTGGGTACAATACGGGACTCTCTCATTGACAAAACCCAAAATACAGCCACTTATCAGGCAGTGTCTTAGAAGCAGAAAGCCAAGAGGACTCCACAAAGGTTAGAAGCTGGAGGTTGGAAAAAGAAAGCAGGGGGACAGGAGAGGCAGGGAATGGCACAGGCAGACCGGATCCTGTGTCCACTTACTCCTAGGTCCATTCTATAGCTCCACCCCTGCCAGCCGGGGAAGTGGCCATGGTGGCCTGGGCAAGAGAGAGAGAGAGATGTCAACGGGGCCGATGGGAGAAGGGGCTTGTTGACTGCAAACTGTCCATTATGGCTCAGATTATAAGCATATTGCACAGGGCTCTCTGCACGATGCCGGGGAAATCCAATACGCTGAAAGGTTAATGCAATCAATTAGGGTGACAAGGAAGTAAAACCTTCCGAGTAGATGAAAAGGAGAGAGGGGGAGGGAGCCATGCATTGGGGGGGGGGACATCGAGAGATGAGTGGTGGGAAGGGAAGACGGGAGAGAGACTTATGGGGCACACAGACGGCCTGGAGGGGAGGGGAGATGTAGAGACCAGGGAGGCACTTCAGCAGAGCCAACCAAAGAAGCACCCAGAGAGTACAACTTCCGCCCCAGACTTCCATGCGTTCCCTCTGACAAGAAGTGTGGTGCCCGGGTTTATTCCATAGCCCCGGTGACACCGGGTCAGCTTGGATCCCGGACCCTGGACAGCCTTGCTTGCAACCTCACCCTGCTCACCCTCACAGGCTGAAACCCAGACCCTGACCCTTCATCTGCTTCCCTTGGTCGGCTTCCTCCCAACCACTCCAGCCAGTTCAGGCCGGTGGAGCAGAGCCTGGTGGGCGGGAGCCCTGTTTTATAGAAGCTAATGGTCTGAGAGGAAGGGCTACATCCCAGGGTTCAGCGGCAAGTGTGAGGGGCCTGGGACTGCCTAGTGCACCCCCTCTGCAACCTTCCCCACCCCCAATGCCCTTCTTTTCCCAGAGATCCACTGGACTCAGAAGCTTTGCTGGCTCCAAGTCAGAGCTTTTCCAGGGATCAGGGAAAAGCTCCAGGGTACTGTCCGAGGGATGGGTGCTACATCTTGTGGCTGCTGGGGAAACTGGCTGGGCGGAGACCCTCGTCCTGCCTGCTGGATTTTGACCTTGCACGGTGTATCCTTCCCACCTGGCAGAGTGGGCTGGGGTGGGAGCTGTGTGTGTGTGTGTGTGTGTGTGTGTGTGTGTGTGTGTGTGTGTGTGTGAGACTATGACTACAGATCTGAAGTAACAGCTACAGAAGGGCCACTGAATGCACAGCTCTGAGGGAGTTGGGGTGCGTGAGGAGAGAGGAGCTGGGGGCCTCAGGGTAAAAAGGACTGAACAGAGCAGGAGGCAGAGGAGGGGCGGAGACTCCCCAGCAGAGCAGGACGTTAAGCATCCTGAAACCAAGCCCCAGCCTAGAGTTGCTATGCAATCCCAGCCTCACTATGGTGACCACACAACACTGAGAATTCACTCAACCCCAAGGACTTACACACACATTGGCAGGTTTCAACGGCAAATCTCATGTATATTTTTATCAGACAGGGAACAGAATCTGGGCCAGCAAGCCCTTCTTTGTAGAAGGGCCAGATAGTAAATATCTCTCCTTTTTTTTTTTCAGACAGGGTTTCTCTGTGTAGCCCTGTCTGTGCTAGAACTCACTCTGTAGGCCAGGCTGGCCTCGAACTCAGAAATCCACCTGCCTCTGCCTCCCAAGTGCTGGGATTAAAGGCGTGCGCCACCACTGCCCAGCAGATAGTAATCTTATGCTTCGTAGGCCAAGCTGTTTCTGCTGTAGTCACTCAGCTCTGCTATTTATTGTAGAGTGAAAACAGCCATAGACAATATGAAAACGAACGGCCATCCCTTTCCAATAAAACTTTATTTACAAAACACAGGCCGAGGACCAAATGTGATCTGGGAAACTGCAGTTCGCCTGAGACTTGTCCAGCAAATGGAAGCATCCTGTCTTTCAGGATGATTAGATGATTCCTGGGGACCTTGTACCTAATCTGGCAGAGGTCCCCAGAGGAAGCAAGACTTGCTCTCCTGTGTCCGGTGCCACGCTGAGTGTGTGTGTGTGTGGGGGGGGGCGGTGCACAGAGAATCCGATCTAGCATGGGAATCCTATTTATGCCTCACAGCATCCTGGGAAACCCTTTGGCGGGCTTGAGATTCTTAAGGAGGCGGGCGAGGAAAGAGTGGAAGGCTGCATGCAGCTCTGGTCATTTCTAGAGTCTCAATGCGCCCAAACAGAAGTGAGGCCGAGGCTAGAGAGCAGGAAGGAGAGACCAGAGGGAGCCAGAAGGGGCGCCGGGAGAGAAAGGCCAGCGAGCGCCCCGGAGCTGCGCAGTAACCAGGGTGGTGCTGGCGGCAAAGGGAGGAATCCACGGGCCCCAGCGAGAGCGCAGGGCGCGGGCCGGGCCTGCCCTACACCGGGCCGCCTCTGATCACGTTTTCAGGGCCACTGCCCGCAGGCGCAGACAATGCTGGGGGAGCCTTTGAAGTCCGAAAGGGATGCCGCGGTGGGAGCCAAGGGACTCTCCTCCCTTCCCCCGTGCTCCCTATGGGGAGGAGGCCAGCGGGACAAAACTGAAGCGGGTCGCAGCCTGGCCCCCGAAACGCGCGAGACAAAGGGAAAACAAACAGGTTTGGAGCCAAGCGCACGGTGCTGTGTCTGTCCCCCGCCCCGCGGAGCCGGGATGATGGATGGCTGCAGCCAGCCTGCTCGCCCGCCGGGCAGGCCCCGCTATTTACATAACACTGGCGTTCCACCGGTCACCTCTGACACTGCACTGCCCGGGGCCAAGGCCCGGTGGCCCCCGCAGTTCTCGAGCCACCAGGGGACTGTGACAGCCTGTGAAGAACACGGCAGTCCAGAGAGCCTGGCTTCCAGGGAGCCCTGGGCTTAGGGTAAGGCAGGGTATGGCAGCCTGCACTCTCCATTGCCGGCAGCCTCCTCTCAGCCAGTTCTTACCCGGTATGGAGGTTAACTCAACCTCAGAGGAGGAGGCAGAACTTGAGGTCTAGGAAGTTAAACTCTTTTGGATCTCAAAGCATGGTTAGAAGCAGAACTTCCCTGGGAAGCCTGAGGCAGCTACTACAACGGACATACAGGGCGGCTGGAGTGAGACCAGACTTCTCATAGAAGCTCCTTGCTCCAAATCTGCAATCCATCCATCCCCAGACTGTTTCCAGCATAAAAGCCAAACAGCTCTTGCTGGTCCCCCACTGTTCCTGACAGGTTCCAGTAGCCATGGGGCTCCCCTTCCCTGTCTCCAATGCACCATCCCATCCGTCTGAGATGCTTCGAAGAACTGAACTTGGCCCAGGGTGATGTATCTCACACCAACTGTCACACAACACACAGAACAGGGGAGGAGCCTTACCTCACGGGGTCTTAGAGATTCCTCAAACACAGCTGGGGGTGGGAGTCACTTCATCCTGGGGAGAAAGAAGAGTCCGTTAGTCTTTCCAGGAGGAAGCCTATCCATTCTTCCCCCTTCAAGCATGCTTCATGACCCCTATGTGCCTGAGAATTCTCTGCCGCCTATGGGCCGAGGGGCTAGCCAGAGGGCTCAGTGATTCAGACTTGCTCAAAGGGCTCTGCTTTGAGTCCACTTTAAGTATATGGCAACCAAGGATGGAGAATTCAGGAAACAGTAGGAGCTGTTACATAGAAACATGGCTCTAAGGATACTGAGACCCAGAGAAAGCCAGAGAGTGTTTTTCACACTGCCCAGTGGAGGCAGAGGTATGGTGTGTGTGTGTGTGTGTGTGTGTGTGTGTGTGGGTGTGTGTGTGTACTCGCACATGTATATGAGTGCACATGTGTATGCTGGTTATGGGCCTTCAGGCTCCCATGAACCTTGAATGGCTAAGCGGGCACTTCTGGAGACAATGAAGATGGCCTCAACCACTTCTTGGCTCTTTTCTCCTGGGTCCTGGAAACAAAAATGGCAAATGCCAAACTGTTCCCAAGTGACTGTGTGAGTCCCTGGGGTAGGTGGACAAGGCCAGGCATCAGGAGGGTTTGAGTCCTTAGGGATAGCGTCTGGACAGTACCTTCCACCTTGATGAATCAAGACAACCCCCACAGAAGATTCAGACAGGGCAGGCACACCACTGGAGAGGGTCTTTAACCAATAGAGAAGGTAGCTCGTCATTATTACAGGCTCAGGGTCCTCTGCAGCCTAGAGCAGGAGTTTGGGGACCCAGGTTCAAATGGAGACAGAATCTACTTGTGGAGGGAAGTCCCAAGGGACCGTGTACCTACCCACCTGGCCCCATCTGTCCTTGCCTGGGCCAGGCCCTAGGCCCCAGCCATGGCACCTGCCCTACTGGACAAAGAGTTTGCTATTTGTTCCCTTTTTCTCCTCTCTCCCTCATTCGTGGCTTATCAATGATGCAAGAGGAGTAACACCAATTTCCTTAGGCTATATAATCCCCAAATCAGATTGGGGGGATTGCAAGAGATGAGGTGACCTTGTCCAGGGCTCCCAGAATGCCACCCAGTCCCACCTCCCTCTCTCTCATTCCCAGGACATCTTTAGATGGATTAAGCTAATCGTACTTGACAAGTCCTCTTAAGGAGGACTCCACTCTCTGCTAGACCCGTGTTACACCCTATGGTGGGCTGCCGCCGGGTCGGAGGGTGCTCAGTGGGGCAGAGACTGCTCGGCTGCATAAAAAGGTTGAGAACCGGCCGATCATCAAGTGGTTTGGGAGGGCTTCGCTGTGAGCCCTGGGTGGAGGACGCTCATCTGGGAGGTGGGAGCTGAGGGGTTTGCAGGGAAGTGAGCGGACATTTAAGGTAGGGGACAACAGAGAGCAAATGGGTGCCAGGCAGAGGTGAGAGAGGCAGGTGGGAGCCTCAAGAAAAAGTGGTGACAGAGCTGGAGAAGAGAGGAGCTGAGTGGACAGACTCCAGGCTAGGCCAGGGGGACAGGCACGGAGACCCCAAGGCCAATGCTGCTGGGTAGGTGCTGGGTGGGCTCCGCTGGCAGAGGGAACATTCCAGCCAATGAGCCTTAGGTCCCGTCAGGGGCCTCACCATGTCCTGACCATCCCAAGCTCTCCTTGAGATCTGTCAAGACGCCCCAGCCAGCCTCCCTTGAACCCCCAAAGCCCCCCAACTCTACCACTCCAGTATCTCCCTTCCACCACCTTTCCTCCCCTTCCCTCCTCCCCGGCAACTGTGCATTTATTAATTCATGAGGCACTAATTAGTTCTTTGTTTAATTTTGTGTTAAACAGACTGACCGGAATGATAACGACTTACAGCACAGTGTTGCTGTCCCCATCCACCCCTGTTTTCTGACAACAAGGGAGCGCGGGAGACCAGAGCGCTGAACCCAAATCCCTCAGCAGTTGCACTTCATTAAGTCAAAATGTGACAAGAAGCTTAGAGAGCAACTTGCAGATCTGATCACACAGAACAATCGGGGAGGAAACTTTCCGGGAGTTGGTTGGGGCTAGGGGGAGGGGGAGGGGAAGGGGGAGGGGCAGAGATGCATATTACGTGGGCACCAAAATACATCCTACAGTCCCATCCTTGCCCGTCCAGGGCAGGGAGCCTGGCTCACAGCAGCAGGGACAGTCACCATCTCTCAGTTGGATCTGGGACACTAGACGGATTCCAGGTTCCCAGGAAGGACTGGAGCAGGAAGTGCCGCCCGGTAGGCCTGGCTTGTTCATGTATTCTGATAGTGTAACTGCCTTTCCCTGGCTGGGGCTGAAGCACGGCCTCTCCTCGAGCTGGCACCTTCTTATTCTGACCTGTAGGAATGAGTGGTTGCCAGATAATGGTAGTGAATGGCAAAGCTGGCATAGTTAAGGCAGAGCTCAACAGCTGGGCGTGGTGGTGGCACACACCTTTAATCCCAGCACTCGGGAGGCAGAGGCAGGAGGGTGCCTGTGAGTTCCAGAGGCAAGCCTGATCGACAAAGCAAGTTGGGGACAACCAGGGCTGGTTTCAGTGAGAAACCCTGTCTTGGGGTGGGGGGAGAACAAACAAACAAACAAACAAACAAACAAAGGGTGGGGTTCTGTAAGGGTGGGGGAAGATGGCGGCAGAGAGAACACAAAAATGAGGACCCTTACCTTCAGGAAGGGTCCCTAGGGTTAGGGAACTACCTCAAGGCAAAATGAGAAAAGGAATATGTTTAAGAGTCTTAGCAGAAGTGCCCAGCACTCTCTTTGCCAGCTCTCTCTCTCTTTCTCTCTCTCTCTCTCTCTCTCTCTCTCTCTCTCTCTCTCTCTCTCTCTCTCTCTGTTTTTCCAGACAGGGTTTCTCTGTGTATCCCTGGCTGTCATGGAACTCACTCTGTTGACCAGGCTAGCCTTGAACTCACAGAAATAACGCCTACCTCTCCCTCTCCCTCCTGAGCGCTGGGATTTAAGGGCAAGAGCCACCATCACCCAGCCTTTGCCAGTTCCCTATCCATCCATCCACCCTCCAACTATCACCCCCATCTCTCTATCATTCATTCACCAAACCATCATCCCTCTTCTATCCATCTGTCCAGGGCCAACCCCAAGTATGGAAAGGCTGAGGGCTCTGTGCGGAGGGCTCGGACAATTAGAAGATCTGATCTCATAGTGCCAGTGGCCTTTTCCTTTGGGTCCACGTGAAAGAGTAGGCTCTCAGTCCCAGAGGTGTCAAACTGCCAACCCCGTCGGCTACAACACAGACAAGGACAATGGTACCCAAAGCAAACCCGGTCCAGTCTGAAAGCATCTTGCCCGTCTTTGACCCAACCCTCATCTCTGATAAGAGTATAGAGGGGCTCTAAGGAGAACGAGACCCAAAGCACACAACGGGCTGACCCGTGAGCCTCCATCTCGGGGGGCGCCTGTTGCCTTCCTCCTGTTGGCTGTTGCGCTTGTCCGCAGGAGGCCTGTGTACCCACAGCCCACTAGCCGGGAAATGTTCTAGTATGGCAGCCACCGCCTCCCTTCCCCTGGCCAGGTCTGAAGTAGTACAGTGGTCTCCACCTGAGCCTTGCAGCCCTGGGCTGGCTCCTGTTAATTTGCTGTCAGGCTGCCTAAGCAAACCAATTAAAACTAATCATTAATTATAAAAGAGAACGAGAAGAGGAGAGGGCGAGAGATGGGGACAGGAAGAAGGAAGAGAGAATTGGGCTAAAAAGGAAAGACTCAGAGGGCTTTCACAGAGCTCTGATCTGGGGACGAGGGACCTGGGAGGTTGACAGGGACCAAAGATGCTATAATGGAGGGACCAGGAAGAAGCCAAGGATGATGGGAAAGTCTTTGATGGACAAGAGGGTAGAAAGAAAGGGGGTAGGGAAAATATGCTAGAAGCAGGGTACAAAGGCCTGACAGAGGTTGACACTTGTGACATCTCTGTCTAGAGCTGAAACTGCTCTAGGACCTGGTCCTACAGTCTCTCCCACAGGCTGCCTGGCTCCGTAGGCATGAAGCCTCAGGCCAGGCTCCTGTCTGAGGTCCCAAGCTGCTCCTCAGCCTTCTTAGGCCATGGAGATTCAGGACAGCTGTCAGGCTGTCTGGCTGCCCACCCCCTGCTATCTTAGCCCACCTCCCCACCCTCACAGATCCTCCCCCGACCGGGTCTTTCACAAGGGCTGGGGCCATGTCAGCCGGGCAGCTTGAGGAGGGGGCAGCACAGACAACAAGGGGCAGTGTCATGGAAACGGGCACTTTCCCGGAGAAATATTCTGTTTGGCCTCTTTCCTGCATTGAGGAGCTGTCAGGAGCCCGAGTGAGAGTCACACTATCCCGGGACCAGGCGTGACAAAACCTATTTTCTGCCTCAAATTTGATTGATTAAAAAACTTTTTAGGAAAACCATGTTGAAAGAGTGGAAAAAAAAAAAAGAAAGATAGAGCAGGAGGGAGAAACAGAAGGGGGGAAAGAAAGAATAAACGTGGTACGAGAGAAGGAGGGCTGGAAGAAAAAGGCCCTATGCAGGGGCCAGTGGTTCCCTGCACCCTGCGAGGCTGCCAGGGTGTGTGTGTGTATCCCAGGCAGAGCCGCAGCATAACCAGGCAAAACAGAAAGCCCAAATAAAGCCTGGAACTTTTACACAGTGTTTAGCGGGACAATGAGGGGGCTGCTGGCTCCAGACAGGGCAGCAGGCAGAGCAGACTGCCTGTCGCTGCACAGGGTAAAGGGACTAAAGCCTCCAGCCAGGAGGGGCAGGTGGCTCTGCTGTCCAGAGTCAAGTCCGAGTGGGCTCTAGATCGGCTCTGCGGTTTCTCGCAAAATAGTAGTGATTGGAATCTGGCCAGAATCCTGAAAAATCTATACAGGGCCAAGAGGAGGTTAGCTTAGTGTATATGTGGAGGCCAGAGCAGGTTGACATCAGTCGGATTCTCCTCCCTACTGCTTTCTGTATTATTATTATTATTATTATAGATTTATTGCTGTATTGTGTATACGAGTGTCTGTCCTGCGTGTACGTCTGTGTACCACATGTGTGCCTGGTGCCCAAGGAAGTGATGAACCTACATGTGGGCGCCGGGAATCGAACCTGAGTCCTTTGCAAGAACAAGTGCTCTTAACCACTGAGCCAACTCTCTCGCCCCTCACCTTGGTTGCTAAAGATGTGAACTCAGGACCTTGTACTTGCACAACAGGACTGTGCCCCACCAAACCCCTGCCTCCTCGAGGAATGTTCTTAATAACCGCAGTGTAACAGAAGAGCGGGAAGCACCCAGCTCGGCCCTTCTCTCCTATGGTTGGTCGGTGAAGCCGTGCTGGTCAGGGCTGGAGCTGGCTCGCCTTACAGCTCTATCTTGAGCCTACACTATTCAGCCCACGGGTCCTGGGTGGATGCTTCCTCTAGCAGTTCTGTAGTCTAGCCAGGGTCTTGAGGATGATGAGGTCATGCCTTGGTTTCTCAAGGAGACAAGCCATCCCCTCCTGCTCCTGGGACTCCCTCTAGGAAAAGAACCTTAACCAGCTCCCAGTGTCCCTGCATGGCCACGGCAAAGGCCTCAACGGTCTACAGATAAAGACTCATGCTCTCTCCGGGAAGAGGGGTCTGAGCTGGTGGTCTGGCACGCTCCCCTTTTGTAAAGGGCGGGCCTCAGAGATCAAGGTGACAGGCGGAGCTGGCCGAGGAGTCAACAAGAAGTTTGTTCCGTGAGCTAAGGGTACAGGGCAGAGGGATGAACTCAGCGTTCACTCAGGACCCTGGGTGTGTGGGACATCCTGTGTGACACAGAGCCACTGCGGGGCCAAGGCAACCCAGCAGCCAGATGCTCAGAGAGGCCGCACCCGAACCTGGCCTCACCAAAAAGCAGTTCAGTCTCTGCAGCTCTGTTCCTCAGAGATCAGAGATGCCAAACACGAGGGAGATAGAGAAGGAGGACAAAAAATAAAAATAAAATAAAATAAAAATGGTGTGAGCAAGCCAGATTTGAACCACGTCTTCCCTGGTTCTTCCCAGCTGCTCGGAGAACCCTTATAGTACTGATCCACACAGTTCTGCCACATGAAGCAACTTATCCCCTGACATTAGGTTCTGAGGTCTTCTGGGGGAGAGTTTCACTCCAAGATATAAACCTCAAAGGGACTTAAGCACTCAAACAGAAACGTCCATAGTAGCGCCATTCAGGACAAGCAAAAGGCAAACACAGTCTGGTTCCCATCAGTTGAGGAATGAGCAACACATGACCTATATGTCCTATGGAGTATTATACAGCTATAAAAAGTAATAAAGACATGACACATGCTACAACATGATGACACCTTAATGAAAGGAACCAGACAGGGAAGGTTATAAATTGTATGATTCCAGTTACATGAAAAAAAAAATCTAGACTATAGTGAATAGATTGTAGAGAACAGATTAGTGATTGCCAGGGGCTGGGGAGTTGATGGGTGACTGATTGCCCATTTCTGTATGGGGTGATCAAAAATTCTGGACCTTTCCAGGTGGTGGTGGTTTACAGCTTTAATCCCAGCACTGGGGTGGCAGAGGCAGGTGGAACTCTATGAGTTCGAGGCCAGCCTGGTCTAGAGAGTGAGTACCAGAGCAGCCTAGACTACACAGAGAAAACCTGACTTGAAAAACCAAAAACCATACATACACATATACATACATACATACACACATACATACATACATACACACATACATACATACATACACACACACACACATACATACATTCTGGAACTAGATATTGGTGGTAGATGTATAACTTGTAAGTGTTCCTAATGCCAATGAATGTGCACTTAAAGCGGTCACATTGGTCAACTTTATGGCATGTGTATTTACCATAATAAAACTACAATACAACAGGGGAAAAGGTGAGAGCCCAGAAGAGGAGCTGTCAGACATGGGACCTCAGCAGAGGCACCAGATGAGCCAAGCTGGGGTAGGAGGGTGATGTGGTCATTTCAAATGAGTCCTCCTTCTTCTCTGTCCTGGGCAGGGTTTGAGCCACCCTCCGATGCACCCTTGTCCCAGCTAAATCGATAGACCACTTGTTTAGCATACATGTGGCCCTAGGTTAGATCTCTAGCACTCCATAAACTGGGTGTGGTGGTGCACACTTTTGAGCCCAACACTTGTGAAATGGACCCGGGATGATCAGAAGATTCAGGCTATCACTGGATACATGGACACCCTGGGCTACACTCTGTCAGAAAGGAAGAAAGAGAAAGGAGAGGAAAGGAAGGTATATTACAGTGGACCTCCCCTTAGGATACCATGCCTCAAGTGGCTACGACTCTATCTACCACACAACACCACACCCCTGCGTGCACAGGCTGCAAACAGTGCCTCTGCAAATCCCAATGCCCCGGCCCCGCCCCTGCCTCCCTCTGCGGATCCCTCTGCCCGGCTAGGCAGAAACTTCCGCTCCCACCCTGGGTCCCTGTGCAACAAGCTCCCTCCGCAGGGTTCCAAGTTGATGACTTCCCTGCCCCCCAAGGGCTCTAGAGCCTCCCAAGGTCGGGCAGACCAACTCAAGGGAAAGCCTAGGGTACTGGGGGTGTAGGGAAAGCCAAGTGCTCTGGGGGTCCCCTGAGCTCTCGTCCCCCATCCCTCCTGCCTGTTCCGGAATGCGTGCGCACACAGAAACCCCTGCTTTGGCCCGGGAACTGTCAGGAGATCAACAAACAAAAGCTGCTCCTTGACAGGGAGTCATTTATATTTTAGCTTCGTTCCATTATCCTAACGAATCCTTCATCAGCAGATGCAATATTAACAGCAGAAAAATCAGCTCATTACATCCGGGGGGATTTCATCAAGTCGGCAATCATGTGTGCCGCTCCCCAAGCCTTCAAGAGGCCAGTGGGGCTGTTATTTATTTATTTTGTTACTTATTTATTTAATTTTTTGGGGGGTTCTTTCCACATAATTGCACCGCATCTCGGATCTTTAATAAATAATTTGTAGGTCCTGAACTGCACACGGCTTTGCTCTCTGCCATGAGAGAGCCTGCTTTAGCCAAAATATTTACCAATATTTAAAAGTCATTAGAGTCAGGAAGGAAGTGGGGAGTGGTATTGGGAGCAGCCTGACTTGGGGCTATGGTGTGTTCCACCAGCCCTGTCCTCCAGATCCAGCTCTTGGTGGGAGGGTGGTCGTGCTGCCTGGTGACTCCTGGGATGGGTCCTTGCCTGTCACTCTCTGCTTGATTAGACCGGCAGGGGTTTCCTGGGAGCTTGGAGGAAGGGTTGGATGTATCTTGAAAGACATGTCCTGCCGTGCAGTGGTGGTGCAAGCCTTTAATCCCAACACTTGGGAGGCAGAGGCAGGTAGATTACTGAGTTCGAGGCCAGCCTGGTCTACAGAGTAAGTTCCAGGACAGCCAGGGCTACACAGAGAAACCCTGTCTCGAAAAACAAAAAAAAAAAAAAAAGAAAGAAAGAAAGAAAGAAAGAAAGAAAGAAAGAAAGAAAGAAAGAAAGAAAGAAAGAAAGAAAGAAAGACACGTCCTGGTTTATTGAGGCTAACGGGGCTGGTGTTGGAAGAGGCCTTTCGAGTCCTTGGCTTCGGCTTCTGGCGGTGGGCACTGCCAGCCGACCACCCTCCCCAGGGGAACTCAGCCAGACAAGCTGTGCTGCCATCCTCCTGGCCATGGCTGTTACAGCTCAGCAGGAAGCATTCTTCTTGCCATCCCAAGGTAACTTTGAAGGAAGGCGAAGCTCCAGGGATGTGGAAGGAAGACTTGGCCCATTTTAGAGACCTAAACTTCAGAACTCTGCTCCAGGCGGTGCCACCAGGGGATGGGATCGGTGTCAGGAGTGACCTGGCTAAGACTCCTTTCTTTCCACGAATCCTGTCTAAATAGACCAGCCTTCCAGAGACTCCTGGCTCCAAGCCCCAAAGCTGGAGTGGCCACCGGTGCTGACAGCACCCCTGCTGCCACCATAGGCCGGCCATGCTTTCACAGGTTTTTCCCAGCGGGGGCTGGATTTCTGCCCAGCCAGGAATGTGCTCCCAGGATGTCAATTCTAATCTCCCCAGCGCTCTGACAGAATTAAGCTCCAGTTTGTCCGACAACATCCCAAAGTTTCAGAAATCCAGGGCAGGCTTTCTAATCAGACTGCAGGACAAAGGTCTGGCCTGACCCTGTCACTTCCATTTATGCCTCCTGTCTGTCTGGGCCTCGGCCTTTGGGCAGCTTCCTCCAGCCTCTGCCCCGGCCAGCTTCTCCCTCCCCCAAGCCCCCTGTTTCTCCGCCCAGAACTTCCCCTACCCAAGCAGCCCAGCTAATCCCATTGCCCTACCATACGAAGCCTAGGGATCCCTGTAAGGTGACCCTGCCTGGCCCTCAGCCTATTGGCCCAGCCTTGCTAAGGCTCCCAGTGGTCAGCTTACTAGAAGGGATCTCAGGCCTCACTAGGCTCCACCGTGGCTCTGGGGAGAGGTGCTAAAGTCAGTCCACTGCTGTCTCCAGCCAACCCCAGCGAAGGTTCATGTAAGTGCCCTTAACGCAGCCTTTGACCATCCTGTTGGAAAGGTCTAGAAAGCCTGGGTCATCTGTCACATTTGGAGGCCCTACGAGGCAGACTTCTCTTCCTCAACCAACTCTGGTGGTTACTGAGAGGTGACCAACTGCCTATGATAAGCAGAAGCAGACTTGAACCCAGAGTAGGCCAGGCCTGGGACCTGGATCCAAGCTTTTGGTTCTCTTGGATCGGGGTGTCATGAGAGAATGTAGACAGGACCTCCTTCTCTCTCCTCACTCCCCATTCCCTTTCCGTGTAGCTCATGGCTGGGTATGGAGCGCTCAAACCTGCCTTTGCACGCACAGGAAGTTACACAAACAGTTGGTTAGGAGAGGCAAAACCTTTGGGGGGACAGATAGAGCGATGTGGGTGGGAGCCACAAATTAAACTTGCTCTGTGTTCATCAAAACCTTCATGGGGGCAGAGGGAGGAGTGTGGGCATCCAGGGGTGCACTATCTGTGAACCTCATGCTGGCCACCAAGCTGACCAGTGGCAAGGGGTTCCCAGGCCAGGGCAGGAAAACAGTTATATGCTTGGGAAGAGAGAGGCTGAGGAAGAAGGAATTCAGATACCACTGAAGACAGGAAGAATCTAGCATGGCCAGGATAGGAGGGGATGCCTACGTGACACGGACGGATCTCAAAAGGGTTCTGAGGCCAGGAGGGGCGCACACCTTTAATCCCACTCAGGAGACAGAGGCAGGCAGATAGATCTCTATGAGTTCAAAGCCAGTCTAGTCTACAGTGTGAGTTCTAGGACAGTCGGGGCTACATAGGGTGACCCTGTCTCAGAAGGAGGAGGAAGAGGAGGAGGAAGAAGAGGAGGAAGAAGAGGAGGAAGGGGAAGAGGAGGAGGAGGAAGAAAAGAAGAGGAGGAGGAAGAGGAGGAGGAGGAAGAGAAGGATAAGGAGGAGGAAGAGGAGGAGGAGAAGGAGAAAAATGTTCTAGAACACCACAAGTAGGCAGGGCCATGCCATAGCCTTTCTGCTTCTCCTGAGACTGACCCTGAGCCTTCACCAGTTGGGCCAGCAGGTCCTGAGGGCAGATCTGCATGGCATGGATGATAGATAGGCTGGGCTGGCAGAGAAATGGGTAGGCCTATCTGAACGGCAGTGGCAAAGGCTATGAACCTGTAATAAATCCTTTTTTTTTTTTTTTTTTTCTGGAATCACAGTAATTTCATCTAGTAACAGAGAAGTCCATGAGGGTCTCTCCTGGAGAAGAGATGAACAACTGCCTGTCAGCACTTTACAGAACTCCACTGCAGCTTTCTCTTCTCCCCTCCCCTCCTTAGTGGGTTCCCCGACTCCCCCAAACTTCCAACTTTGCCTCTGCACCTTTCTCTTTGCCCCCTTTTCCCTTGGTTGCTGAGCTGGGGTGTTGATGAGCTATGGTCCACGCCCCCTCCTCCTTTTTTTTTTTTTTTTGCTATTTATCAGCAGATTGTGTGGAGCTGAGTGGTGTGAGCCTCGCCCTGCTAAATAAAGCTTTGGTATTTCTGATAAAGCCATCAAATTCCTTATCACACTGACACAAAGTGCATTTAAAGAGACAGACACCCTGTCCCTCCCTGTCCCCACCCGCTCCACTCAGTTCAGATTTCCAGCTGCTCTGACACCAAATGCGGCTCCGAGGATGGAGGTGGGGGTGGGGAAACAGGGGACAGATGCAAACCCTTTCTAGATCCTGCTTCTCCCCGGTAGAGCTGCCAGCACCTCGAACCTGGGGCTAGCCCAGGGTGTGGCACATTGCTTCCTGGCCCCATACTGTAACCAGTGGTATACTGTCATTGGAAAACGCCCTGAACTAGGGGATGTCCTTGTAAACAGAACAATCCCGTGTGAGGACAACAGCCAACGGAGGGAGGAAGAGTCCCTGGAAGCTGTGTGTCTGTTTAGCAGCCCAAGCACTGTGAACTCAGATTTTGTGCTTGTAGCCAAAACTGGTGCAAACAGGGAACAAGAGAGGATACTTTAGCGCAGGGAGGATGAGGGCTATGTCCCTGTGGGGCCTGACTGTTCAGCATATGCTCGCTCACTGGGCAAAGCCCTGACTCCTGACACAGCCCCACAGGCCCGTAGGCCTATCACGCCATTTGACAGATGAGGAAACCAAGGTTGGCCCAGTTCCACACAGCCAGGGGCAAAGTCAGCAGGGGCTCTGGCCTGTCTGGCCGATTCTCTTACCATGAGAGACGTTTCTCCCTTAATCAGTTCTGAGAGCTGACCCCCTGGGTCAGGCTCTGCCCACCTCCTTGGTTATGATTCTGATTCCTGCGCCCCAGGGCCCTCTCCCACCTTCCCTAGTCCTAGCTCAAGAGCCCAGGTCTTGCGCCCACACACAGCTTGCTGGGTGAAGAATCAAATTTATTATTTTTAATTATTTTGATTTATCAAACTAGCAGCTACAACTATATTAAACCAACTTGGCTTCTTGGCATTTAACAGAAACAGCTGCTCCGGGGCTCCCCCAGACTCCAGAAGACACCCTGCCTGTCCTCTTGCTCCTCTAGAGGGCAGTTCAGGCTCCTGATCCAACATCCCCAAATATGAGGGACACATGACCCCTGCTTTTGTTCTTCCCCTACCAAAAGAAGGTACAACCGGAAGTCATGGAGGGCCGGAGGACAGCCAAGGAACAAGATGGGGCACAGCTGTTAGGAGTTTTGGGGTACAATCGCCCCCATCCGCTGGCTCAGAAGAACTTCTAGAGCCCTGGCTCAAGTACCACCCCCTGCAGCTGGCACTGGTGAGCAGGGAGGAGGCCGTCTGAGAGTCTGGGGACTGGAAAGGCAGTACCAAACCACAGGTTTCTGTGGGACATCCAGATCTCTGTGTACCTAGGGCATAAGAGGAGGCTGGTCCATGGTGTGTGTGCGCGTGCGTGCGTGTGCGTGCGTGTGTGCGCGCGCATGCGTGTGTGTGTGTGTGTGTGTGCGTGTGTGTGTGCGTGTGTGTGTGCGCGTGTGCGCGCGTGTGTGCGTGTGCGTGTGTGTGCGTGTGTGTGCGCGTGCGTGTGTGT
>NC_034595.1:99842469-99852773 GCF_900095145.1 Mus pahari | reverse complement strand
GCGTGTGTGTGTGCGCGTGTGTGTGTGTGTGTGTGTGTGTGTGCGTGCGTGTGTGTGTGTTCTGATTGAGGCATGTGAAAATGGCCATGATGCACATTTCAAAATTCTAAGCAAAACTGTATATAAATTGTATGAGTGGAAGACACCATCTCTGGCATTTAAAAAAAAAAAAAAAAAGCCCACAGAAGATACCCAGAGCCAATTTTAATCTCCAGGGGGATGGCAGCTCTTGTCTCCTCAATGGGGTGAGAGGTCACCCATGCAGAAAGTCACTGTAACCCTCTGTACTCTGTCACAGAGTAGCTTCATGCCTAAGTAACAGGCTAGGGTCAGACCAGGAGCTACGCTGCCACAGGTCCCCACTACATCACAACCTGGCCAAAGAAAGCCCCGCTCTGGCTGTAAGTTCAGAGCTCTGATGGGCACCTCGAGGCGAGGCGTGTTATCTGAACTCTCTGAGGTCGAGTTTCCTTATCTGTAAAGCGTACACAGTGAGAGAGAGGACCTGTCTCACTGTGGAGACGGGAGCCAACAAGTACAGGGCCCTAAGCAAAGTTGCTGCACTTATTCAGTGTGCAGAAAGTGACAGAAGCCATCTCTGTGGCCATCACTGTCACAGGCACCTCACCCCCTTCCTGACTAGTATCTGATAAGGACATGCGCCTGGGGCTGGCGGACAGAAGAGCTCACCTGGGAGAGCCCAGAGCTGTCTCAGGGAGGCCATCCCTGCTGCCCACCTGCACAAATGGCTCCCGGAGGCAGGAAGGGGACACGAGAATGACACGGGCAGTCACCGTCGCCTATCAAAAAACTGTCCATTCCCTCTGCTTTCCCGGGGACTCATGCCCTAATATGGGCCCTGTAGCTTTCTGGGTTATTTCGAGTTCAGTGATAATGACTCTAAGCTTTGCTTCTGCTGCTCCCAGAAACCTTCCCATGCGGGTAGAGGAGCAGAAGGACGGTTGGCAAAGAATGGGAAGGACACAGGAAGTAGAAGGTCACAGCATGTGGAGAGAGGGGCACGGATGGGTGAGCTATGGGGGAAGCAGACACAGGGCTTGACCAGTGTCCCAAGGAGAGGAGAGACTCAGCTAGACAGGCTACAAGGCAGACACCTGGCCACGCCCTCACGCCCGCTGTTTCAGGAAATACCCTGGACAGGACACCTACTCCCTCCCAAGGGAGGGGATTTAGAACCAGACTAAGCACCAGGCCTATCTCTTCACTCACAACTCTAGCGAGGGGACCTTCTGCCTAACAGTCAAGCTGGGCCCAGGGGCCCCTCGGAGCCTTGATTTATTTACGGACTAATTATCTTTCTGTTCAACCTTGGCCCATCGAGTCCAGACTGCAGAGGGTTAACCAGACAGAGGGGCTGGCTGATTCTGCTTTCCCTCTACCTCCATGCTAGAACTCCTATCACCTACCTCCCCCACCCCCTGATCTTAGGAAAAAAAAACCCATCAAAATAACTATTTTATGTCTCCAAATATGCAGATCATTTTCTTTAATGAAAGATGCTTGACGTCTCCGATCCAATTAATATGCAAATGCAGGAGAGGATTTATTTGTGACATTCTGTCTGGGTGAGAGAAAACAAAAAAGGCCTGTTAACCAAAACACTAATTGCTGTGACTGATTGTCACATATCATCATTTTCATAGGGTCCCCTCCATTCCCGGCTCTCAGGGAGCTTGAAACCAGGACGCACGCACACGCCACGCAGGCATCAAGGAGAAACAGGGCAACTGGCTACCTGCCAGCGCATCCCCCTCATCACCAGACCCCGTGCTGGGCTGGATGAGGTGGAGGGTCCTTGTGGCTCTGGTCTTCCTTTGTCTGCCGCTGACCTCCTGCCGCACTGGCTCATCTCCCTCACTATGCTGTACCTTAAGCCATAGGTGCTCACTGGCAAGAGTGGGAAGTGTGGGCTCCATCGCCTATAAGTCTCGTGAGTGGAATCACCATGTGGCCTCAGCCAGGCCAACCTTGAGCCTGGATGAAAGGAAGTGAAAGTAGGCCTCTCTTAGGAGGTAGAGGTGTCCCTTGGATGCCTCTCTGGGTCCTCTCAGTCACCAAGCCCTGCTTCTCTTTCTTGCCTTTCATGTGGCTATTTCTTTTTTTAACCATAAGGTGACTTACACCATCCAGGGAAACCGAGGCACGGCATCCTCTCCTTCAGAAGACATATGAAGATGCTGCGGAATCTCCTCAAGACTTGTAAATACCTGCTGAAACTGGGCAGATGCCTGTGCCCTGCCCCTGCCCCCATGTGGTCAACAAAGTGGGAGGGTAAGTGATCATGGCCACCAACTTCCTTGAGGAGTTTCCATTTTCCAAGGGACCTAGGGTTTCTGCCTTCTCCTGTGCTCTGGGGACATGGGGGAAAGGAAGGAGGGCAGAAGAGACTCCTGTCCCCAAAGGACAAGGGGAAGTCATACAGAAAGGGCATACTTTGTTCAAGTGACCTAGGAAAGGTGAAGAACATTCTGGATGCCACGTGGTCCCAGACACAAGGCTAAGGGCAAGCTCCCCTAGAGTAGCCTTGTCCCCACACTGGGGCCAGGACTGAGAGAGACAAGAGGATACCAGACTTGGGGCCTAGTACCTTGGGGGACTGGTCTCGGACCGTGGAGCTTGGATGTCTTGGGAGTGAAAGCCTCTCTGGCCATAGTGCTACACACCTATACCCAAGCACTTGGGCTGTAACAACTGGCTCAAGGCCAGCCTGGGCTACAGAGCTAGTCGGAGGTTAGTGTGCACGACATAGAAAACAACACCCTGTCTCGGGAAACCAAAGAGAAGGCGTGTTCTGTCCCCCTTCATAGACCACTTCCCACTTTCTAAACAGGTTGAAAACTTGAGATTGGACAATCAGAGCACAAGGCTGAGCTGTCATGGAGGTCCTTGGGACATGCCCTGAGGGTTGGGCCCTATGCCTTGCTGGAAGTTACAAAAACCCCAACACAAGCAGGAAGCACGCAGTCAGCACCACCACAGGTTGGTCCAAGGCTGTGTGTCTGCTACTGCGAAATAACCACGAGGGCTGGAGGAAGATGGTGTCTTCCCTCTTGATTCCCATCCCAGAAGAACCTCAGCTCCTGTTCCAAGCCCAGCTGCTTCCCTCAGGCAACTCCACCAGGGCCTTGAGGAAGAGCTGGCGCCAGGGCAGCATGGGGCAGACACTCTCCCCCCCAAAAAAGACCTGCCCCCGCACCCTGAGAACAGGCTCAGCAGGATGCCGAGCGGGGGTGCTTGGAAACCTTCCGGGAAGAGTACAGCCCTGGCACCAGTCCCGCCGGGAAGGAGGTGAGTTGGGTCTGCTACAATGTCTGCTGCTCACCTGACTCGCGCCCACGGCGGCGAAGCACCAATAGGGTGTGCGTGGGTGCAGACGGGTGGCGCGCATCATGGCGCCAGGAGCCCAGGGAGGAAGAGCAGGCGGCTGGGAGTGGCGGTAGGCTAGCTGGTCGGCTGAAGGGCACCCTAGCTGTGAGCTGGAGTGGGAAGGCCCCACCCTTCCTTGTAGATGGCAGCTTGGGAAGCAGAATGGGAAAAAGGTGCTCCGTACAACTTCGGGCGGGTCTTACCGAACGCAGATCACCCACTTTCCCCTGGCCCATCTACCACATTAGTCAAGAGAGAGCACGGTCTTATTCCTACTTTGATGGTGCCCACCTCTTGGAAGCTCACCACACAGCCGTTGGGGCACAATACTTTGCCCTCGCCGTGCCATCATTTAGAGCCCCTTTAAAACAAGCCCATCTGTACATTAAAACCACCCATAAAGTAAAGGAGTGAGCGGCTGTGGCTCTGAGGATCTATTAAAGCCAGACGCCCGTGCCCACCCCACTGCCTCACCCACTCCTTCCCTGGTCCCCAGCCTCGGGCAGCATAGGCCTCACTGGACACAGCAAAGCTGTGCCTGGGTAGACCAGCTTCCTGGCAATGGGCAGAGAGGCCCTGTGCTTTGCAGGTTTTCCTGTCCAGGCCCAAAGGGAAGGCCTAGACTCCGGGACAACCAGTCAGCAGCTCCGGTTAGAGGCTTGTTCCTACCCACTGGTGGTCCTCCTTCTCTGTCTTCTACTTTCCCCTCCCCGTGGTAAGGACAGATCCTCTGAAACTAGATGCTAGAGAATTCCTCCATCTGTTGCGATTCTCTTAAACACTCCTGGCTGGGGTCACAACTGTTTCCTGGGGTCATCTCTGGTGGCCATTGTAATTTGATACCTCCCAGGGTTCATATGCCCCCAAACCCAGAGGAGGCCTCTTCCCTTTGCTCCTTCGGGTTCTTCCCAAAGAAGATCACCAGGAGGATCTTCCGGGAGGACCAGCCGGAGATCCACACCATGTGCACAGCCAAACTCTGCCAAGAGCCATGGCTTCCAGACCCCTTTGGGTTGTGGGCTAAGTCTACTTTCTCCCAAATGGCAGGCCGCAGAGCAGTTTCACCAAGGAGAAAACAGAGGGGCTCCCCATACCGGTGCTGAGGGGTGAAGGTAAGACAAGTGCCCCCTCGAGCTTTAAAAATACCCCGGCATGTGGTTCATGGGGCAGAGGGAAGGCCACGTGGCCAGAGTGGT
Organism: Mus pahari; assembly: GCF_900095145.1. Classification (NCBI taxonomy): domain Eukaryota; kingdom Metazoa; phylum Chordata; class Mammalia; order Rodentia; family Muridae; genus Mus; species Mus pahari. The sequence goes on along the minus strand of NC_034595.1, from coordinate 99,848,190 downwards.
GTATAAATAACCGGCAGGTCGGTTCGAAGAGCCTCGGACCTTCCCCATCACCAAGAACCTTTCCAAGGGAATCAGTGAGCACAACTGTTACCAAGTCACTACTAAAATATTTACCAGCCTGGCGAAATGCCGAAGGTGCTTGGCACCGAGTGTTTGCTTATTTACAAGGCTGTTTTAAAGGGTAGAGAGACAAAACAGAGTAACCTGAGCTATCAAATGGAGGGGCCAGGTGGTGCCCACCAGCTGCCAGCTGTCCCAGGCACTGTGGGAGCTAGGAGAACATGATGAAGATTAACCCTCCCCCTCAAAAACTGGTCAGGAAAGTGAGCAGAAGGGCTTTGGAGGCCAGGGAGGACCTACCAGTAGCAGCAAGGGCTCCTGGGAGGTGAGCGGGAAGTGTTGGACCCTGCAGAACGGCTACCCATCTCTGCCAAAACAGCAGCGCGCACTCGTCCCACCACGCCACGAGTTCCAGAGCTGCCCCTGGACTTCTGCACATTCACCTGAGAGCCACCTGGACACCGCCTACCACAGGCTGTGGGGAAGGGCCCTGGAGCAACAATCAGGCCAGGAAAGGGGAGGCCTAGAGGAAAGGGGGGAGGCAAGAGTAGGGGCTGGCTGGGATCCTGGGAGCGGGGATGGGAAGGGGACATACGGGGACCTGAGGAGAGGAGGCACTCAAATTTTCTCTTCCTCCTCTTTCTTTGAAGTTTCCTTGTGGTTTGAATTTAATTTTGATTTTCTCAACTTTAGCAGATTGGAGTTGAAATAACCTACAAATTACTTAATGTGTTGTAAATCTGGGGGAATTCAGGAGTAATGGGGACCACATGTTGGCCTGGAGGGAGCCCATGGAGAACTGAGGGGAGGCAGCCCTCAGAGACATGCAGGTGGCTGTCCAGGGCTCAGACGCTGGATGCCCACGCTCTCCCTCAAGGGATGGGGTTCAAAGCCCTTGTGGGCTGGGGGTAGGATCCCCCAGAAGGCTAGAAGGCCCTGAATGGACATAGAGAGAAAGTGTTAAGATCACTGACTGGACCGAGCCACAGCAGCCGAGGATTGCCTGATGACTGCGGGACACCGGGCAGCCAAGTCGGCTGTGTGCCAGGCGTCCGCCAGGCCCCTCTCCTGTGCCAATGCCAAGGCCACAGCCAGCCTGCTGTGTGCGTGTGGCTGTCAGCTGAGCTCCTGCCCACCTCCCCCTCCCCCTCCCTTTTCCGCAGACTTCTCTCAAGTACTCAGCCATATGGTTCCAGTTAAGCTCCATATTTTTCCTTGTCGATTGAAGAGACACACTTTTCTCTTTGCCAGACAGTTTGCAGATTGCTCTGTTGGCTCAATCTCTTATTGGATTTCTCAAAAAACCTGACATTTTAAATTAATTTACAGCCACAACAAAAAGAGTTCAGAATTTTAATGGTGTTGTAAGTAATTTTTAGGTAATCCACTCCAGATTTTGATATTAACCTTTGAAACTGAAGTTCATTCAGCTACTATGTTGTTACAATACACAGTTAGACTTGGGGGGGGGCAGAGAGGCCTGAGGGGGGGTGGGCAGTCTGGGAAGCCCTTTCTGTGAGGAAACCCCAGGGAAGATGGTGCCCTGGAATCTTGGACGGGTAAATGATGGTCCGAAACCATGGAGTTGGGGGGCGGGGATGGTTAGGATAGTAGGGTAGGCCAGGGGCACTGCTGAATGTTCTAGAAGGACAGGTGAGCTCCGGAGGAGCTGTATTCTCCAAGTCGCTGAGAAGCAAGGCTTGAGTGGAGCTTCCCCTCGGCTTACTGGGAAATGGCAACAGAAACAGTAACCAACCTGATGCTGGTTGGCACACTTGCTGTGGTCAGACTCAGTGTTAAACACTTTCCAAATTGTTAACTCACAGAGTGGGTGCGTCCCTGCTCTCACAACCACCTTAATGGCTCCTATTTAGCCTAGTGTACAATTATATTCCAGGCTATGCAAGAAGCTGAGGCAGGAGGATTGAAAGAGTGAGGCTAAAAAGAGTTGAGTTTAAAGTCAGCCTGGGCTACCTGAATTGGACCATGTTTCAAAATAGAAAGTATTAATTAATTAATTAATTATGTAAATTGGAAAACAGAGGCTGGGGAGATGGCTTAGTGGGTCAGGTGCCCACTCTATAAACACAGGGACCTGAGTTTAGATCCCAAGTTCCCGTATGCAAGCCTGTTGCGGCAGTGCATGCCCACAGTCCAGCTGGTGAGGCGGAAACAGGCAGGTTCCTGGGGCTTGCTCACCAGCCAGTCCAGGCAAAAGGACGAGCTCCCAGTCCAGTGAGAGATTTTGTCTTAAAAAGTAGGATGGAGGGGCTGGAGAGTTGACTCAGTGGGTATGAGTCCTGGCTGCTCTTCCAGAGGACCCAGGCTTGATTACCAGCAACCACATGGTGACTCACCACAGTCTGTAACTCAAGTTCCAGGGGTCCCATGGCCTCTTCTGGCCTCCATATGCACCAGGCATGCATGTGGTACACAGACATACATGCCGGCATAATACCCATATATATTAAATATACCCCTATATTTATTATATATATTACCTATATATAAGGTAGAGAGTGATCGAGGCAGATACCCAAAGAAGACCTCTAGTCTCCACATACACAAGCAAGCATAACTGCACACACATGGATACACCACACACACACACACACACATCCAAAAACACAAAACAAACTCAGGAATCTAGCTCTGTGGTAGAGCCCTGGGTTGAATATTAGTGAAAGGAAAAAAATAAAAATAAAAAAGCCCACGTCCCGCCAAGGCTGACACGCTCAGGGCAGAATGAAGCCTTTTAAGATCTTGAGTTATGAGATGGCAGAGGGGGAGGGAGTTCACACCCCAGTCTACGGCAGAGAACAGGAGGCCTGCCGGGAGAGGTGAAGCCTTGTCCCCAGGTTTTGGAGTCACAGATTGGCAGCGAGAGTCCCGGACATTGTCCTTCCCGCTCCACAGACTGTTGCAGAACCCTAACTGCCATCTTGTCCCCCCACTCATGAGCCAGAGGAAGAGACACGGCCCTCTGGGTCCTGAGGAGGAGGCCACCTTGTCCTTGTTCTGCCCCGGGCCGAGCTGAAGGCTGCATGCCAAGCCGGCCGGAGGAAACTCCAGGCATGGGGAAGGCAGCTCTCGCCAATGTCTTTACTAGACTCTGGCACAGCACAGCCCTGCCCGGGTGCCGTGCCAGCTCACTACACCAGCAGATTGCTAGCATTCCTTCCTAGCAGGAGCTTCCCAGGGCACCCAGGAAAGGAGAGAAACAGATGGGTCCTCCCCACCCATCCCGCCAAGGCCACTGTAGTCCCTGGGGGCTGCTCCCAAAACAGGCCCATGGGACGCCCATGAAAGGAGAGAGGGAGACGAGACCGAGGCGCTAGGAGCCCAGGGTTCTTCTTGGTGTGTGTGTGTTGTCTTAGAGAAGTGGGCTCAGGGTGTGAATCAACTGCTGTGAACCCACAGAGATGTCACGAAGTGGCACTGGGTCAAGTCCCTGGCCAGCTTCCCCGCTGTGGACCCTGGGACAGAGGGGAGGAACATGAGAAGAGTCAACCCTAGAGGCCCTTTGCTTCATCTTCTTTGGAAGTGAGCAGAGCTCTGGAGCAGGAAGGATTCGGTCTGAGTAAAGAGAGACAGGGGAGTCCTGGGAGGCTGGGTCCAGGCCTGGAACAGGGATGGATATAGAGGCAGAAGGAGACAAGTGGGTGAGCTGGGCAGAGGCAGGGAATGGCCTACATCAGGGTCCACATCAGACCAGAGGAAGTCCAATAACTAGGGTAGGGTGTCAAACAGGGGCGATAGAGCCGCGAGGCTGTCACCAGTTACAGGAGCCCTTACGTACAGCAAATGACCCTGAAACTCAGTGTTCTAGTTCAACATTTATCTGTTCAGTCATAAGCATCTTTGCTATTTTGACACTACATTTTAAGTCTGAGAAAGAAGTCCGGCCTCCCAACGCCTAGATGGAAGCATCTTACCCCTGGGTTCTGAGGAGCCAGCCCTGTCTAAAAGTGCTCTAAGCCAACACCCTCTTGACTCCCCACTTCTGGAAGGTTTTTGTGCTCCGAGATCACCTTCTTCACTCTACTCAGGCCTCAGATTGAGCCTCTAGACTCCAAGAATGAGAAGAGAAGAAAAACAAAACAAAACAAACAAACAAACAAAAAACCTTCTCCAAGGTGCCAGCAGCCAGGATAGGAATTTCTGCTCTCTCACCACTTCCAAGCAGACAAAGTGTCTACACACTAGATTTCTGGATCTGAGCAATGAAGGCTGGCTCGAGAAGCCAGCCTTAGCCTTCTTCCCAATCAGAGGCAGTAGAAGGGCCGGGCAGCAGCTGCCAAGGCTGCCCACAACCCGTGCCCAGCCTGCTCAGACCTGGGAACCTGTGGAGTCCCTGGCTAGCATCCAGACAGCATGGATGAGTGTCAGGGGGCAAGGTAGAGGTGGGGGAGGACTCAGGCTTTCCATGCCCTGGCATCATGCCAACCTGCAGAAGGTTGAACTCACCCTGGGCATGATGCCACGTGCCCAGGAACTGGGCATCTGCTGGCACAGCAGCATGCGAAGAATGAAGGATCCTACTGTTGCCCACCACACTGGGCTTCCCCTTCAACATCTTACAATGGTAGATCTGAGCCTTCCCCTACATGGTGCTCAGGATGGGATCCCTCACAGGTCCCTTTGGCACTATGCCAACCACATACTGGGGGCTATCCCCAGTGGAAGGGCTCGGCACCCTGATGGACTTCAGCCAAGTGACAAATGGCTGTCCCTATTGGCTTGAGGCCATCAACTGGGCACCTCTGTGTTTGGGCCCGTGGTACCATCCATTTCCTGTAGCAGCCCATGGGACCATCTTCCGTCTTACAACTCAGCCCACAGACAACCATGGTCCATCATTTTACAGCCCACAGAACAATGTTAGGAGTCTTCATAAGGTTAGGGCAGTGCAGAAAGTATATGTGTGAATTAATGTGACTGTCCCTTCCTGTCATAGACCCACCTAACTGATTAAATTTTCATATGTGTTCTAGAAACTTCCTGACACCCCTCCCCCAGTTGTCTACTGGCCTCTCGCTCTCTTTCTAACTCTTTCTTGGCCTCTGTTGCTTCTTCTTCTTCTTTATTATTATTATTATTATTTTATTTCCCTCTCTTGGTCAGGTTAAAGCGCTCCTGAGGGGTGATTGACAGAGGTTGCTATGGAGACCTGGGCTTGAAAAAAAGCCTCCTTAGTTGCAAACTCTGTGTGTTGTTGTTTTACAACTGTGACCGACCGTCACATGAGAGGGGGGACAGCTGGGGGCCGGGCAGCACAAAAGGGAATGGCTTTTTAATGGAGTGCCTGGCCTGCGCTTGAAGACTCAATAAAGAGTCGCTGGTGAGTCCCCTTGCTGGGCCCAGCCCAGCCCACGGGGCCAGAGGCCCTTTGTTCCGCAGGAGCTGGGATGGGAAAGTTGGGAAAACCAGTTGCTGAGAGGTGAAAACAAGAGACTTCTCCATCCCCCTCACTGGACAGCTATTTTCTTTCACTCTCAGGGTGCCCCGATGGAAGGCATAAAACTCAGTGTCTTGGGACAAGCCGCCATGCTGCGGGAGGTGACTGGGGGAAGGGATAGCAGGAGAGGGAGGATGAGGCCAGCAGCAGGGAGGGGAAAGGGAGGAGGGAGAAGAGGAAGGAGGGGGGGAGGGGAGAGAAGG
>NC_034595.1:99841275-99842324 GCF_900095145.1 Mus pahari | reverse complement strand
GGAGGGAGGGGGAGGGGAGAGGAGGGAAGGGGAGGGGGGAGGGCCTGCCTTTTGCTCCAGGACCCTGAGTGAGAGGCAGGTGTCTGATAGGAAACCACTGGCCCCTGTGAGGCAGGAGGTAGTGGAGCCTAAGTTGAAGATAGGTCTGATCCCTGAGGGGCAGATAACCACAGGAGAAAGTCTCATCTGCTGCCATCCCCTCTCCATTTCCCAGAGCCCCTAGAATGTCTCTCTGCCCTTCCTCCTGATCCCCACCCTGTAGCTTTGCTTCAGAGGCAGAAGACAGGTGTAGGGAGGAGAACATCCAAGAGCAAAACAAACAAACAAACAAACAAACAAACAAACAAACAAAGAGTGTCCTGTTAGACAGCGGACGGACGCCAAGCTAACGCCTGGACAAGAGGGAGACTGAGGGTGGAGGGTAGCAATCCTCAGAGGCCCCATGAAATCAAAACCCCTGTCATAACTGGTGGTTACCACATGACTTTACAGTGGGCTTCCAGCAGGAAGTGCAAAAGCAGCCATCACTCCCCCAGCCCTGTCCCTTTCATTTCACAAAGTCACTTAAGCACCCCAGGCAAAGCTAGGAATCCTGCTAATCTGGACAAGAGCTTGACCCTTTGATTCTTTTTTTTTTGCGACAGACAGACTCCCCAAAGGCCAGGCAGGTCTTGAACTCACTACACAGCTGATGATTGTGGACCTGCCTCCAAATCCCTAGTGCCCGGACTTCAGATGGGCAGCCACCAAACAGGTTTATGCGGTGCTGGGCATTGAACCCAGGGCTTCATGCATGCTAGGCAAGTGCTCAGCCAACTGAGCCACATTCCCCAGCCCTCTCCCTAAGACTGTCATGAATGAACAAGATTACCATACGGGGTACTTTACTTGTATACCCAAGCCGGGTGCCTGGGTGAGTTAGTAAGCGTGAGACCCCAAAGCATAGATGCCATCTTGATGGGGACCCCACTTCCCCCTGAAAGACACCAGGATTCCTCAGACGGGAGCACTGCATTCCCTGAAGTGGTTGCCACCTTGGGGGGGGGGGG
>NC_034595.1:99838994-99840075 GCF_900095145.1 Mus pahari | reverse complement strand
CTCTGCCTCTGCCTCTGCCTCTGCCTCTGCCTCTGCCTCCCAAGTGCCTGCCTGCGCTGCTGCAGGGAGTAGCAGTTTCTTCACAGCAAACCCCAACTGATCCTAGAAGGTGGCACAGAGAGGAACCTGGCCACCTCTGATTGTCAGACATATAAGATGTAAGGTGGGACTGGGGAGATGGCTCAGTGGGTAAGAACACTTGCTAAGAGAGCAAACATCACAGACCCTGCAAAAGCCAGGCACAGCTGCGGTCGACTGTGATCCCAGCACCTACAGGCAACTGTGACCCCAGCACCTACGGGCGACTATGACCCCAGCACCTACGGGTGACTGTGACCCCAGCACCTACGGGCGACTATGACTCCAGTACCTACGGGCGACTGTGATCCCAGCACCTACAGGCAACTGTGATCCCAGCACCTACGGGCGACTGTGACCCCAGCACCTACGGGCGACTGTGATCCCAGCACCTATGGGCGACTGTGATCCCAGCACCTACGGGCGACTGTGACCCCAGTACCTACAGGCGACTGTGATTCCAGCACCTACAGAGAACTGGCTAGCCAGCAGCTGGAGCTGAAAGAGCAAACTTTGGGCTCATTGAGAGAGTCTTCTTTTTTATTTTTGGTTTTTCAAGACAGGGTTTCTCTGTGTAGCCGTGGCTGTCCTGGAACAACCTCTGTAGATCAGGCTGGCCTCGAACTCAGAAATCTGCCTGCCTCTGCCTCCTGAGTGCTGGGATTAAAGGTGTGCTCCACCACGCCCGGTTGAGAGAGTCTTCTAATGATGAGTTAACTAGTTAATGCACAGATACTATATAGCCAACACACATACGACACGCACATGCACATTCATAGAGCATGAACACACAACACATATATGCACATATACTACACACAGACACATGAACACACACAAATATAAGGTAGCAATGATAGTTTCACTGAACTTTTTTGTTTTGAAGATTAATCATTCTAATAAAAATGTGTCCTGTATGTTAATATAATGGATTTTTTTTTCCTGGTTTTTCGAGACAGGGTTTCTCTGTATAGCCCTGGCTGTCCTGGAACTCACCTTGTAG
>NC_034595.1:99836488-99838240 GCF_900095145.1 Mus pahari | reverse complement strand
AGAGAGAGAGAGAGAGAGAGAGAGAGAGAGAGAGAGAGAGAGAGAGAGAGAATTCCAATGGTCCAGCACAAGCACATTTGGGAGCCACTGTTATAGATCACCCCAGGCCAATTGATGCCCTGAGATTATAGTGAGGACCAGCAGGGACAGTTTTCTCATCCCACTGATGGCAAGGGCTTGCTTAGCTGAGGCTGCTGGGGCATCTGAGGAAAACACCATCTCCTATGGAAAACTTTTCAGAAATGCTTGGAGCCAAAAGTACTTCTAGATTTTCAGATGATTTTGGACTTCAGGAATTTTACATATATCATGAGATACCTTGAGGAGAGTACTAAAGACTAAAAGAAACTCATTGTGCTAACATATAACATACACACAGCCCCTCCCTTCTTCCACCCTCCGTCCCTCCCTCCCTCCCCTCCCTCCCTCCTTCCTTTTTCCTGTTCTCTCCCTCATTTCTTCCTTCCTGGCATTATTTTTCTTAAAAAAAAAAAATTAGTTACTATTATTTTACAGGCATTTTTTTTCTTTTTAAATTCACATTTGGGAGGCACAGTCAAGCAGCTCTCTGTCTACACACAGAGTTCCATGTCTGCCTGGACTACATATAGAGTTCCAGGTCTGCCTGGTCTACATATAGAGTTCCAGGTCGGCCAGGGCTCCATAGATCCTGTCTCAATTTTTTTTCTAACTAAATTAAAAAGAAAAATTGTATGAGTGTCCGTGTGGCACATGCCCCAGTGAGCGTGTGGAGTTGGCCGGCAAGCCCCAGACTTTCCAGCACTTTCTCTCCTTCTCCTGTGTGGGTCTTGGGGATCTAACTTAGGCTTGGCTTTGGCAGCAAGCACTTTTACCAGATGAGCTGTCTCGCTAACCCTCTCCTCCCCACCCCCAAGGCCTCATGTAGCCCAGGCTAGCCACAAACTCATTAGATAGCCGATGACCTTGAACTCTGACCCTCCAGCTTCTACAACCAGTTTATGCAGTGCTGGGCATAGGTCCCAAGGTGCCACCCATGCAGAGCCTGAGCTTTGCCAACTGGGCTACATGGCCAGCGATATTTTAAATGCCGCTGCCTTCGACTGCGAGGCACCACGGATGCACTCAGGTTTCAGATTTTAGAGTATTTTCAGATTTGAGATCATCTATATACCACTTGGCAGGATGGGGACCTTGAGGAGTGTATTGGTTCAGGCAGGTCAGATGCTGCACGCTGCTGGCTGATATCTAAAGACAACACCTTGGGAGAGTGGGCCATGTCCACTCTTGGCTTGATCCAGTCTAGTCTCCCAGGGGAAGGTGGTGCTGGGTAAACCCTGCTCTGATAAGACTGAAAAGGAGCTGGGGTGGGGGTGGGGGTGGGGGTGGGGGTGGGGGCTCCCAAGAATTCAGGGTTTAACAGGGAGTCCTGCCACCAGTGAGTAACAGCAGCTCGCCCTGGGCCCTTTCCCAGGGATGTGCTAATTACCCGCCCCTCCTTCCCTGGGGAAGTTGGCTGGGAAGGAGCAGAGGCCAACTCCAAGGCATTTTGCTCCATGTTCTCTGGGAAAGTTAAAGGTCTTCAGCCCCAACCTGGATGCTAGTGAAGAGGTGTGCAATTCTCCAGAAAACTGGAAAATCATCACTCAGAGGGGAAAATATTTGAAAACTGAAGAAAGAGAAAGAAAGAAAGAAAGAAAGAAAGAAAGAAAGAAAGAAAGAAAGAAAGAAAGAAAGAAAGAAAGAAAGAAAGAAAGAAAGAGGGAGGGAGGA
>NC_034595.1:99829614-99836388 GCF_900095145.1 Mus pahari | reverse complement strand
AGGTCAGTTTTTCTTTTTAAAAAAATACATCCTTTCCGATCTATTGTGTGGATCAGCATGCGTGTGTGTGTGTGTGTGTGTGTGTGTGTGTGTGTGTGTGTGTGTATTGTACACGTGTGCCTCTGTCCGCATCCATTCTTGGGACACAGAAGTCAAACTAAGGGTTTGTGTCCCACAGAGTTTCCAGGATGAGACCTGCCCTTGACCTAGGTCCCCAAGCTACCTTTTCCAGCGGGAATCAGAAACTCAGGAACCCCTGGCTTCTGCTAAGAGTGGAATTTCAGAGGGATGGTCACATGCAGAGTTCCAGGTACTGCAGTGGGTCAAGTGCACCATGACACCAGGTCCACCCGCTCACCTACCTACCCCACACACTTCCTAAAAGCTGCCCCTGTACTAGAGGCCTCAGCTGGCTGGGCTTCAAACAGAGATAGTGGCAGGAACTTTCCACCCTCCTGATTGATAGTCAGGCCCTAGGAGAAGTCACCAGGCATCTACAGCTCCGTGGAGCACATTCCTCAGCCTCAGGAAATCCAGGAAGGCTTCTGGGAGGAGGTGTCTCTGATGAGACCTGGAAGATTTGCTTGTGGCGTAGTGAGAGGGAAGCCTGGGCTCTGAGGACACACTTGGGTTTAAATTCCCTGCTGCTGCTTCTTAGCTTGGGATGTGCATTTCAGCCTTCCCAAGTAAAATAGGATCTGACACTGGTATCTGCTTGGGGGGGGGGTGGCTGAGGGATTTAGCAAAACTATGCAGCTAAAGAAGACAACGTGAGGCTTGGTACGTACTATACACTTAATAAACATCAACAGCCAGTTTATAAGTACTCGGCATATGAAGCCCACGTCCAACAGGTGTGCTTTCGCCAGCTCACTAGACAGAGCAGACCCAGAGAGTCACCAGCACAAAGTAGGTCTACCAGTACCCTCAGCTGATGGGCCTCAGACCTTACTCTCAACACCTGGGACTTAGGAACGCAGATGTCCACCAGAGCTGGCAGCCACTCTACTTTCCTGGGCCTATGGAGTGTGGAACAGGGCTTAGCGCTGAACTTAAGGCGTCTTCTGGCACTAAAACTCTTAAGTCACCTACCTGCCTGGGAAGAAGCAGGCAAAGAAGAAAAAAAAAAAAGAACCACAGCCATGCCCTCCCCTGGAAAAAAAAAAGAATTCTAGGAAACAAAATACAACGACATCTTTTTATTTTGTTTTTTTCGGTAATTATACTAAAGATGAAAAACTCATAATAAACATCTCCCAGTCCCCACCTGCTAACAGTAATTATAATAGACTCAACAATAAATGGTAAAGCAGGGCAGAGCTGCATCTCGGGAATTCTCTAGGGCGTGTGGATTAGCTCGGAAAGCCTGAATGATTAAAATACACTAATTAAAATTTTGTGTTCCTTGGTAACTCGTCTGCCTGGGCCCCTGGTGTTGGCAAAATGGGAATTAACGTGACAAAAGCAACACAGAGGGTTTTTGTTTTAAATAAAGAAAAAAGAGGAGAGAGAGAGAGAGAGGGAGAAAGAGAGAGGGAGAGGGAAAGATCTATATAAACAAGTTAGACACCGGGAGAGAAGAAAGGGGAGGTGGCTTTGGCTCTTTCTGGGTGAACCGCCAGGATACCTGGGACAGGAAAGTCTGCGGCCGAGTCAGAGCAGCTGAAACCCTTCAGCAGCCCTGTGATCCTGTGGCGGGGAACTGGGGCATATGTCCAGGGGCCACTGTTTAAAAACAACTACTGAGAGAAGCGGGTGCGAGGCAGAGAAGCAGAGGCAGCGGGCGCCCACCCAGTCCGTCTTTTCCAACAGCATTCCTCTAGGGCGGCCGCTCGCCCCCAGCTCCCCTGCCCATGGCCAACGGGACCCTGGGAGGACGCAAGGGAGCTTCTATCCCAGTGCAGTTGCACAAAAGAAATTGAACACTTTTGAGTTGCCCTTAGCAACCTAATTGCATCAGTACATTGCACACAGGAGCCAAAGTAACTGAATTTTGATGAAAAGACGGCGGTAATTTACGGCATCACAAAATTAGTTGTCATGGCGACGGGTTAATTACATCTCAAATTAACAATGCAAGTGTGGTGAAATTAAATATAAATCATATTTTCTGCATAAATTATAGGGGTTGATTAGACCGGGGCTCTGGGAGAGGGAAAGGTTGAGCCGCCACGGGCCCCAAGCTGCATTCTGAGCTGACTAGAGAGGCGCCTGGAAACGCGGGCGCGGACCGGGAGCTCAGGGAGGGGACTTGGGACCTTGGAGTCAGGCGCCAGAGCTGCCTGGGCTGCCTCCCTCTGCTCTCGCTGCCATTCGCAGGCCCAGCCTGGCTCCATGCAGCGCCAAGGCGGTCCCCAAAGTTTGCTCCTGTTTGGATCAAACTTTGGCTGGGGGAGGGGGTGGGCTGGCAGGCGCCTCTTCGCTGAGTGCCAGGGACAGTAGTTCTGTCTTCACCCAGGCTGGAAGACTCCTGCTCTCTATATTCTGAGCCCTCAGGGACTCACAGCAGATGGCCAGTTTAACCCTCCCTCACTCCTTAAATGGGGTCAGACAGCTTTCAAGCCAGGGCCATCTACCTACCAAAGGACAGGTCCTGTGCAACCCAACAGGCAAGCAGTACACATCTCTGTGTTGCCAAAGTGACAGTGTGAGTTCTAGGCACCCAGAGGCAGAGGTCTTACGGTTATGGGTAGCTACGGGCACCTTTGCTTGAAAATGTGCTAGTTCAGCCAGATCTTGCCAAGTGACTGGACTGTATCAATGGCACTCTCTCCACCGCAGGGACCTTCCTTCAGTGGGGGGAAGAATTGAAGAGTTAAAGGCAGAGCCCAATGATCACCGAGTCCAGGTCTTCCTGGGCTAGCAGCTAACCATTACCCAGGACACAGTGGTGTTCTTGATGCCCATAGCCTGGTCCCAACCTGTCGCAGACGGGCAGAATCTTCAGCCCTGCTTGGGGCATTGCAGGACGGGATTCAGCCAGGCTCTGATGCCCGCCCCCATGTCGTCCCCTGCCAGGCAGATTCACCAGAATATCTGGTGACCAAGTGCTCCAGAGTCACTCCTCTCTGTCTCTCACACTCCTGGCCCAATGTCTCAGGGTCTGGATAGCACAGAGGAGGTCAATGAGCTTCTGGTGGCCAAGCGCTACTGAGACAGAGGTATGGAGAGCCACACACTAGAACATCTGAGCGCTTGTGAGCAGGAAGTTTCTGAGAAGCTGGGTAAATCTGTGCGGTTTTCAGGCCCCTCCCTGGGAAAGGCTGATTCAACCGCCTAGACAGGTCCAGAATTCTGCTCTCAGCCAACTGCACCTGGATTCCAATTCCAGCAGGCCCAGGTCCACAATCCAACATTCCCCATTGCTCTTTTTGTTTGCTTGTTTTGTTTTTGGGTTTGTTTTTTGTTCTGTTTTGTTTTTTGAGACAGGGTTTTTCTATGTAGTCCTGGCTGTCCTGGAGCTCTCTCTNNAGTCCAGGCTGGCCTCAAACTCACAGAGATCCACCTGCCTCTGCCTCTCGAGTGCTGGGCTTAAGGGCGTGTACCACAGCTGCCCAGCTTCCACATCACTCTTAAGCCTATTCTGCAGATGAGGAAACTGAGTCCTGAGATGTAAAGTCATTTGCTTAAGAAGGGCAGTGCTGTGAGGCTCAACCCACCTCTGAGCCTCCCTCCAAAAATACAATGGCCCTCTCTCAAGGTCGAATCCGAACCATGCCAGGCCATGTGGGAAACACAGGAACAAATGAGCTACAAGTCTGTCCTTGTAGAGCTCCAGCAGGGCACACAGGGTCAAGCAAGCAGCCACGACCGCACATGTCCAATCCATCACTATGGGGCAGGGAAGGGACAAAGCAAGGCCGGGGGGGGGCGATCAGCCTGGCCCCAAGTAGGAGGGGCTGAGGCCTTGCAGGTGTTCCCAAGGTGGTAGGCTGGGCTGAGTGCCCAGTGAGGCTGGGCCACACTTCACCTGGCCCAGGTGGGAGGAATTTCCTGAAAGGCTTCTGCAGAGCCCGGGTGAAGGAAGAAAGCAAAGGCCCTTGGCAGTCCCCCTGACCACGGATGTGCATGTGCAGCTCATGAATATTTCAGCGGCCAGTTATTTATCCCTGTACCATCCAGCTTGCTGGGCCAGGGACCCAAGGTGGATAAATATAGCCACTGAACGATCAATGGGGCATCCGCTCCCGTATACTAGCCACATCCATTAGGCCCCTCGTTCCCACAACCTGCTGGCTGGGCACCTTGTCCTGTTCAATTGGTTTCCGGTTTTCATTAGTGGTGGAGGCACAGCCCCTCTCCAACCCTGGGTGTCCCCCTTCACCTCCTCTGGGTCCTCCCCTCCTCTGGCTGGGCACGGAGCCCAAGGCTGCTGTCAGCTTGGAGGGGCCTATCAGAAATCCCCGCCCATCAGAATAGGGAATCATCAGGGGTGGCTTTGAACTGAGTTGTCAGATCTCACCTGACTGTGTACAGAGGGTAATAGAGCTGCCATATGAAAGCTGGCCAGCATCACAATCCACATACAGAATGCTGGGACTCTGGACTGCACGCCCTGAAGTTCTAGTGGGATTCCCATACCAGGAAGAAAGATGCCTGCGGGAGTTACCTGGCTGTAAGGATTGGGGTTCCTTGGGCTGCCACAAGAGGACTCTTAGCTCCATTAGTCAAAACTGTTCCCCTCAGCTGCACTTTGCACACGAGCCACCTCTCTGGCTGCTCACCAAGGCCAGATCCCTGCTTCCTGCCTGCCATCCAGGGTGCCTCTGAGTAGCCTGGAGGTCCCTGTTCCTGGATTGAACTCAGGACATCTGCAGAGGGCCACAGTGCAGTGCAGAGGCTGCTGTGCACAGTCAGGCAGCGATGCTGAGAACACTTAGCCCAGCTCTGGCAAGGGTTCTGACCCCCTTACTCAACAAACACTCACTTGGTACCTACCACATGCCCAACGTCCGTCTTGAGCATTGGTTAAGCGAGATGGATGCGGAGCCCCGGTTTTAACCCAGGCAAGGATGGGAGTGCTGGAAAAGGGACGGATCATGGACGGATCATGTGTCGACGAAACACAAGTTCTTGGAGGGCAAACAGGGAGAGTGACTGAGGAGTATGTAGGGTGACTTTAGGCAGTCTGAAGAGGTGACATTTGAACAACTAGAGGCCTAAATGATAAAGGAGACCCAGCAGCCTGGGCCTTCTGTGTCAAGAGGGTGGGAAGGGGAAGTTGGCAGAGGGAGAACCAGCAGAAGCAAGCAGTCTACCTGCCCCCTCCCCTTCTTCGGTACAAAACCCAGGACACCCGGCTATAAGCCCAGGACAGTCGCCGGCTGCACCCGTGTCTACAGCAGACCCATAGCACAAAACATAGCCTAGGAAGGGTGAGCAGAGAAAACCCAAGCTGAAGGAAGGCTCAGGGACCCAGGCCCCCAGCCTGTTGGTGACAGATGCAAGCCCCTCCCAGCACAGCCACTGCTGGGACAGTCCTGGCTACACTAGGAAGCCACAGGGCTGTGGTGACCAAGAGCCAGGGCTTTCCAGCCTTTAACTCCACAGTGAAACAGCTCTGAGTGGTGGTCAGCAAGCTATTCCCGTGGCGATCAAGACACAAGGCAGGCTGTAGGTGCAAGAAAAAGATCAAGTACAAATCCCAGAGGGAGAGGGAGAGGGAGAGGGAGGCAGGCCTGTGCCTTTAAAAGAATTTTCATTTAAAGGCTCTTCTCTCTTCCACCATTTCAGTGATCTATATGCAAATATGCTAATGCATGCAAATTAAGACACCACTTTTAGTCCCAATTTAATAGAAAGCATTAAAATACCATTTTTTTTTCCAAAAAACTCCATATGCATGAAGGAAGGTTTTTTTTTTTTTCCTTTTCCCTTTTTTTTTTTTTTTTTTTTTTTTTTTTACTTTTCGTTAAAGTCACATTCCGGCAGCAATTTTATGCTGTCAAAATGTTCTCAACAAGGGGAGATTTGACTGGCTTCTTCAGGAGCCAGTCACAGGAAGCTTGGGTGCAGCCTCTTTCTTTCTTTCTTTCTTTCTCCCTTTCCTTCAGTCTGTCTGTCTGTCTTTCTTCCTTCCTTTCTTAATTTTTGCTTAGGATTTGGGGCAAAGAAGGAAAGAGGCGGGAAAAAGACACCGCTGAACAAGTCATCCGGGCGTCTTTTGGAAGGTAGTTTCTGCTTCCAGGCCAGGGTCCAGCTTTGTGGCTTCATGAAACTTACAGGTCAGGAAGAGTTGCCCCACTGAGGTGCTGTGGGTGGCTCCTGCTCTCTCTTGGGCAGGGGGCATCACAGAAGCTTACCTGCAATGATTATCACTGCTGGGCACATCGCCCACGGGCTCAGGGCTTGCTGGCCATGCCTAGCCTGAACATACAGTGCCCTCTGTCAAGGACGAGGGGCAGGCGTACCGGAGTGGGGGAAGGGTGTGGAATGTGAGGCTTGTGCCCCTGGGGAGGCACAGCAGCCAGAGCTACACCTCAGGGCTATCCTCACCACCTATCATTCTGTGATCAAGCTTAGTGTCTCCCCTGGGATCAGCAGATCTTTTCCAGAGCCTCCTCGAAAGGCTGGGCTGGTCACACAGCCTTCCGGTGGCTTTTTTTTTTATTTGGCTGGTTAGTTGTTGTTGCTTTGTTTTGTTGAGACAGGGTTTCCTGTGTAGCCCTGGCTGTCCTGGACCTCACTCTGTAGACCAGGCTGGCCTTGAACTCAGAAATCTGCCTGCCTCTGCCTCCCTAGTACTGGGATAAAAGTCGTGCACCACCACCACCT
>NC_034595.1:99827950-99829509 GCF_900095145.1 Mus pahari | reverse complement strand
TTGTAGACCAGGCTGGCCTCGAACTCAGAAATCCACCTGCCTCTGCCTCCCGAGTGCTGGGATTAAAGGTGTGCGCCACCACTGCCCGGCCTCCCGCGGCTTCTTATCTTTGATATAAATGGTCTCCATCAGAATAACCACCTACAGCCCTTATAGTCCCCAGACTACAGTTTGGCCCCAAATGCATAGACTGGGTGGGGCTAGGTCGGTTATTTCTGAAGCAGGGCAATCCATCTCTCTGTTTTTCTGGGCAGTTCTTTTGGAGGCCAAATTGCTCCTGGAGCCCCGACTACCCTGGCATACATATTTGACTAGCTCTTCTATGGTTCAGAGCCTTTCCTTCCTGGGTGAACTTAAGCCACTGCAGATCTCTAAGACTACAAAGTGCTCTGGCCTCTCCTGAGAGGGAGTCGGCAGGAGAAAGCAGCTCTCACCAACAAGGGCCTGTGGACAAGGTCCTACTTCACAACTACCTGAGTATGTCCTCGCTTGGAGGCTGTGGTGGACGCCGACTCCTTGCCTCCTGGGAAATCTTCCCACTTCCCCAGCTCTGGCTGTGACGTCTGCAGGCGATCATACCATACACTTCTCTCAGTGGCCCTAAACCAGCAGCAGCATCACCAATCCCGCATCACCAACCCGGCAGACTCACAGAGGTGAGCCACTTTCCTCTCACCACTGATCTAATGACAATGAGTCCTGCATCTTCTCCATTGCCAGAACCAGCCTGATGGCAAACACCAGGCCTTGCTCTGCCTGGCTCAGTTAAGAACCCAAGCCAGGCAGCAGTGGTGGTGCGTGCTTTTAACCCCAGCACTCGGGAGGCAGAGACAGGTGGACCTCTGTGAGTTCCTGGTCTACAGAGCTCATTCCAGGGTAGACAGCCAAAGAAACCCTGTCTTGAACAAACAAACAAACAAACAAACAACTTTAAGCTGACCCCTCTCCAACCATCTGCAACACCCAGAGCCTCAGCTCTACATCCATATAATGGGAGAGAGAAAAAAAAAGTCACAGCTCATCCATGCTACCTTCTGGCTCCATCTGTTCCCCTCTGCAGAACAGATGGGAGTAAAGATAGGGCGGGGGCAGGTCTCCCCGGGCCAGGTCAGTGATGCAACTGACTCTCTGGGGCTTCACTGCTCATAGTGGAGAACCTGAAGGCTGTAAGCCAGGAGGTCCAACGCTGCTAAGGAAGGGAAGAGGGAGAGGGGAGGAGGGGGAGGAGGAAGGGGAGAAGGAGGAGGGGATAAGAGGGAGGGAGGAGGGGAGAGAAGGAAGGGGAAGAGGAGGGGGGAGGTGGGGAAGGAGGACAGGGAGGTGGGGAAGGAAGAGGGGGAGGGAAGGAAGGAGGAGGGGAAGGGGGAGGAGAGAGAAGGAAGGGGAAGAGGAGGGGCAGGTGGGGAAGGTGGAGGGGGAGAGAAGGAAGAAGATGACAAACAGGAGGTCAAGGAAGAGAAATTGAAAACCAGTGAAGGTGTTTACTAAAAATCAGGAAAATACCTACATTGGGCTTTTCCTGGGCTAATAAGAGTAAAGCTCAGCCAAGCGTGGTGGCG